>NW_026975636.1:600000-873183 GCF_030014295.1 Loxodonta africana | reverse complement strand
AAAAAAATGGGTAACGGAAACAAACAGACAATTCATCAAAGAAGACATTCAAGAGTCCAGCACACAGGAGGAAATGTTCACTATCTCTAGCCATTCGAAAAATGCAAATCAATACCCCAATGAGATACCATCTGACCCTGGCATTACTGGCAGGAATCAATAAAATAGGAAATAACAAATGCTGGAGAGGCTTTGGGGAGATCGGAAATCTTATGCACCATTGGTGGGAATGCAAAATGATACAACCTTTTTGGAAAATGATATGGCCCTTCCGTAGAAAGCTGGAAATAGAAATACCACGTGATCCAGAAATCCCACTCCTAGGAATATATCGTAGAGAAATAAAATAGACATGCACACCCATGTTCATTGAAGCATTGTCCACAATAACAAAAAGATGGAACACAACCTAGATGCTGACCAACAGATGAATGGATTAAAAAAAAAAGCTGTGGTACACACGATGGAGTATTATGCAACAATAAAGAACAATGATGAATCTATGAAGCATCTCATAACATGGATGAATCTGGAGGACATTATACCGAGTAAAATACATCTGTCACAAAAGGACAAATATCCTATGGGACATTACTGTAAAAACTCATGAGAAGGT
Source organism: Loxodonta africana (assembly GCF_030014295.1). Classification (NCBI taxonomy): domain Eukaryota; kingdom Metazoa; phylum Chordata; class Mammalia; order Proboscidea; family Elephantidae; genus Loxodonta; species Loxodonta africana. The sequence continues at coordinate 872,567 of NW_026975636.1, read as the reverse complement.
TTACACACACAAAAAAACAACCTTTGATGGTGTCTTAGTTATCTTTTTTTTTTTTTTTAGTTATCTAGTGCTGCTATAAGAGAGATACCACAAGTGGATGGCTTTAACAAAGAGACATTTATTTTCTCACAGTCTAGTAGGTTACAAGTCCAAATTCAGGGCATCGGCTCCAGAGGAAGGCTCTCTCTCTCTGCAGGCTCTGGAGGAAGGTCCTTGTCCTCAATCTTCCCCTGGTCAAGGAGCTTCTCAGGTGCAGGGACCCCGTGTCCAAAAGATGTGTTCTGCTCCTAGTGCTTCATTCCTGGAGGTATGAGGCACCCAACTCTGCTTGCTTCCTTTTCGTTTTATCTCTTGAGAGACAAAAGGTGGTGTAGGCCACACCCCAGGGAATCTCCCTTTACCTTGGATCAGGGAGATGACCTGAGTAAGGATGGTATTACAATCCCATCCCAACCCTCTCAATATAAAATTACAATCACACAATGGAGGACAACCACACAATACTGGGAATCATGGCCTAACCAAACTGACACATATTTTGTGGGGACAGAATTCAATCTATGACAAATGGTTAGGAGGGAGAAGAGGGGTGGGAATGGAAAAACACTTAATAAACAATAGATAAGTGGAAACTTTGATGAAGGTAAGACAGCACACAATACTGGGGAAGCCAGCACAACCTGTACAAAGCAAAGTTATGGTAGCTCCATAGACACATCCAAACTCTCTGAGGGACCAAAGGGTTGTGGGGACCTAAATTGGCATAACACAGTTTATAAAGAATATGTTCTACATTCTACTTTGGTGAGTAGCGTCTGGGGCCTTAAAAGCCTTTGAGCGGCCATGTAGGATACTCTACTGGTCTAATCCCTTTGGGAGCAAGGAAGAATGGAGAAAACTAAAGATACAAGGGAAAGATTAGTGCAAAGGACTAATGGACCATATCTACCATGTCCTCCGCCAGATTTAGTCCAGTAAAACCAGATGATGCCTGGCTACCATTACTGACTGCTCTGACAGGGATCAAAATAGTTTCCAGACAGAGCTGGAGAATGAACAAACAGAAAGGAATCAATCCATGTAAATTAAAATACAATACCTTGGTTATATATATATATATCAGGCTTTAGATTAAAACCAAATCCATCACCGTCAAGTTGATTCCAACTCAGAGTTACCCTTTAGGACAGAGTAGAACTGCCCCATAGGGTTTCTAAGGAGCACCTGGTGGATTCAAATGGCCAGCCTTTTGGTTAGCAGTCGAACTCTTAACCACTATGCCACCAGGGTTTCCATAGATTAAAACAGCTGCAAAGAATGTTTAAATCTATTTAGGTATGGGTGTAGCAATTCTGAAACTGTTTTAGTGTGTATTATATTACTAAAGAACCCTGGTGGTACAGTGGTTAAGCACTCAGCTGCTAACTGAAAGATGAGGGGTTAGAACCCATCAGCCAATCCACAGAAGAAAGATGTAGCAGCCTGCTTCTATAAAGAATACAGCCTTGGAAATCCTATGTGGAGGTTCTACTCTGTCCTATATGGTTGCTATGAGTCAGAATCCATTTGAAGGCAACAGGTCTGGTTTTTTGGTTTTTGGTTATTATGTAACTGAGTACATGATTAACGCTATTGATATTATTGAGACCTAGAGTTCTCCCTACTGGAGAAAGGAAATACAGATACTTAAGGGGAGAGAACAGTTGCCAGGCTGTTCAATTAGAATTATAGCTATTAGCATCTCTTATGGATTGAATTGTGTCCCCCCAAAATTTGTGTGTCAACTTGGCTAGTTCATGATTCCCAGTATTTTGTGCCTGTCCACCATTTTATCATCTGATATGATTGTCCCCCGTGTTGCTTATCCTACTTGTATGATGTTAATGGGGCAGGACTCAATCTCCAAAATTAGGTTGGGTTTTAAGTCAATTTCTTTTGAGATACAAAAGAGAGGAGCAAGCACAGAGACAGGGGTACCTCATACCACCAAGAAAGTAGTGCTAGGAGCAAAACGTGTCCTTTGGACTCAGAGACCTTGTGCTGAGAAGCTCCTAATCCAGGGGGAGATGGATGACACGGACCTTCCTCCAGAGCCAACAGAGAGAGAAAGTCTTCCCCTGGGGCTGATGCCCTGAATCTGGACTTCTAGCCTACTAGACTATGAGAGAATAAAATTCTGTTTGCTGAAGCCATTCACTTGTGGTATTTCTGTTACAGCAGCACTAGGTAACTAAGACAGCATCTATTCATAATATGCACATATACTCATATGAAGAACTCAAAAATGTTCAAAATTGGGCCCATAAACAACATCATGATAAATGGTGAATAAACTGAAGTTTTCATACTAGCATAGTGGTGAACTTTTTGCAATATATGGAAATAGTAATTAGTTTAAATAAGAGTATTTTCTATAGCAGGTTCAGTGTGGTGAATTACTAGTACCTGGTCCTTCTAGCCATGGTCTCCTAGCTCTCACAAAATGATTGTGTGGGACTATGCACATAACATGCTTGTGGTCCACCGAGATCGGATAGCTTGCTAATAATGCAAATAAGGTGCATGGAACCCTGCAGGCATAGGGAATGGGACCGTGCAAAGTAAGATTTATGGAACCGTAATGAGGGGATTGGTCAGTTTTGCCATCCAGCTATGCTTAAAGGGAGCTAATGCCAAGGCAGAAGGGAGACTTCACTACCATCAAGAAGAGCCAGGAATGGAGCTTTTCCTTTGAACTTAAGAAGTTCCCCAGCAAACGCCTAAGTATTATCTCTTTTCTGTCAGCTAAATAAGCAGAATTTATTTAGACTTTCCTAACGGTCAGTTCTGTATTCAAAGCTTCCAATTAAGTTGGACCAGCTGCAAACACATCACTAAACTTTCATGTCAAAATTGTTTATACTTTTCGTTTTAGAAATACTGCCTCAGTTAAATCGTATCAAGTAGGAGAGATTTGTGTGAGACTAGAAGCTGATATAAAGAAAGATTCACAGTTAATTGCCAACCTTGCAAATCTCATTTTTTTTTCCTGCCATTGCTTTGATGTGCAGTCATTATTTGTACTCACTCTACTTGTTAAATATCTCTTTGTTTTGCCTGTAAGGCAAAGCATACCATTACAGCCAGCTGAATTCATGCATTCCCACAGCTCAAGTGACTGGGTGGGACTATGCAAATAAGGTAATTGTAGCCCACCAAGAGGACTGTTCAGCTTTGCCATCCTGCTAGGCTTGAAATGAGCCACCTCGGAGGAGGGTAAGGGAGGATTGTACAACCACCAAGGAGAAACAGCCAGGAGTAGACAGTGTAGCCTTTGGACCTGGGATACCTGCACTGAGAAACTCCTGGAACCAGGAGACAGAGAGAGAGAGAGCGAGCTCTAACCCTGGAGCCAGTGAGAAGCGGTGGCAGGAAAGACCCGCAGGAGCCTGTGCATTGGGCTTCCCGGCCCATGGAGAGAGAAACCTGAGTGCCTGGGGTGCCTCTGAGGACTTATTGGCAGGGGCTAAAGGAGCTTTGTAACACTTGCCTGAGCAAGCCAGAGGCCTAGGGCCAGAGAGAGGTATGCCTGCAGGCACAGCTGAAAAGATGCTGTCCTGATGGAAGAACTGTACGCTGAGTGTTTCTGAGCCTAAACTGTAACCTGTTACGTCCCTAATAATAATCCCATAATCATCAGTATAGTCTATGAGTTCCGTGTGGGTATTGCAATGAATTTTCGAACCCAGCAGAGAAGTAGAGAGTGTCACGGAGGAACAGCTGGTATCAGAATTGGTAAAGATGGCAGAAAGAGGAGACATGTCTGACTTCCACCTCACATGAATCAGCCTGGGCCTGATGTTGATCTTGATTCTCTCTCCTCCCCCTTGTGAAGTTAGAGGAGGACTGACACCTGCAGGCCATTCAGGCAGCAGGGTTTTGTGCAACCTATTTATGCCACTGTGCAGCAACACACACTTTGGGAACATCTATATAAACTTAGGGTAACTACTTGATATATACTTGCTTTGACGATATTTCACTCAAAGTAATTTTTGACACATATTGATTTGGTATCCCATGAAGCCTCTCACCCCAGACAGCTGCCTATATAGCCCACCCCTTAATTCAGCACTGTCAACAACCGGTTTGCTTCTCAGTCCTTAAGGGAGAAGCCCCCACAAACAGAGGAATGTGAGAACACTGCCAACACATACTCACAAAGAGAACTGCGTGAAGATTTACCTTCTACATTCACCCTGACCCTACAACTCTAACCCTTATCCTAATGCTCAAACACTAACCCTGGCATTGACCCTCACCTGACATGGCCTGGCCCTAACTCCGATTCTAACCCTAACCTTAACACTCCAGGCATCATCCACCCTCCTGTTCTCAGAGGATCTCTGCTCCGCTGTGTTCAGCTCCAAACACTGCACCTTCCCTTTCTGCCCCTGCCTCCTTGCTGGCTTCACTCAGTGAAAATGGGTAAAGGTCTGAAACAAGGTGAGTTCCTTCCAGTCCTGACACAGATTTTTCTATGCACACAAGTGACAGCACACGTCCCACTAAAGGGCTTCAAGGAGGTGCTGTGTTCTGGACTCATTGGACATGTTCACCCTTGCTAATGACTTTCTCGTGAAAGTACAGAAATTACTGGTCTCAGAGCATATGTCCCCTCTGATGGGCTCAAAAAAAAAATCAAAGCCGTTGCCGTTGAGTCAATTCCGACTCATAGCAACCCTATAGGACAGAGTAGAACTGCCCCACGGTTTCCAAGGAGCGCTTGGTGGATTCCAACTGCCAACCTTTTGGTTAGCAGCTGTAGTACTTAAACACCACTGCACTAGGGTTTCCCCAAAGGGCTCGCTTCCCTCTAAGTCAGTCACCGCAGACTCTGCTCCATGTCACGGCCACCCCATGTGTGTCAGAGCAGAACTGTGCAGCATAGGGTTTTCCATGGCTGATTGTTCAGAACTACATCACCAGGTCTTTCTTCCAAGACACCTCTGGATGGATCCGACTGCCAGCTTCCCAGTTAGCAGCTGAGCGTGTCACCATTTGCACCACCTGGGAACTCCCTAGTTCTCTAGGGGGTCCATGCAAAGCTCTGTGCAGACCATGCTTATTTCTGTCCCTCCTGTTGAAACTGAGAGTGTAAATCTTCCCCATTGGCTTTATTGATGGAGGTCAAAATCACAAGAATCAATTAGTGCGGTGGTAGATGAGACACTCTCGAGGGGGCAGAGGGGAGCCGTGCTAATATTAATATCCATACCTTAAATGTCTCCCTTTCCATTCCCACCTTCCTCCTCTGTTGAAGTCAGCATCTCCAGCACAGGCAGTTATACTAGAGTTCCAGACTGAAATCTCACATAGAAAGGAAAAGAAAAACAAAGCCTAAAAGTTCTGGGTGCCTGTTAGTGCCAGGATACCAACTTGCTCTGTGATATCTTGGTGGCAAAACTGTCTGGATAAGGTCACATGCTGGGCACAAAGGTAGGGCGGGAACGGGGTGCAGGCTGAGCCAGGCGTGGGGTTTCAGGGAAGCTTGTTCATGTGAACACTTAACAGATGGCAAACAAGACGACACAACAGGTACAGAAGCTGCAAGACACAGAACCAGGGTGTAAACCAAGGGGCCGGCAGAAGTAGACTTGGTGTCAACTCATAGCGACCCTATGTACCACAGAACCACTGCTGGGTCCTGCACCGTCCTCATAATCGTTACGTTGGAGCCCACTGATGCAGCCACCAGTCGAGGGTCTTCCTGTTTTTAGCTGACCCTCTACTCTACCAAGCATGTTCTTCTCCAGGGACTAGTCCTTTCTGATAGGATGTCCAACACATGGGAAACAAGGCTCATCATCCATGCTTCTAAGTAGCATTCTGGCTGTATTTCTTCTAAGACAGCTTAGTTTATTTAAAAAGTCCTGAACACTCCATTCCACAACTGGAGCTCAGCAACAAAATGCCACAAAAGCATACAGGAGCCATTCTGCCTGGAACGGGTGCGCTGAGCTTATTGGCTCCCCTTAAACTTTACCTGGCCTGGTGAGGAGGCAGTTCAGAGTCCAGGCCAGAAGAGGCCCAGCCTTCTCCAACTCTTCCATGTGGTGGTGGGCAAACCCTCTACCTAAAATTACAGGCTGGGCACAGAGGCAGGGGTGAGAGGGTCCGTTGGGGGGGGGGGAGGGAGGCGGGCGGTGACAGTGGGGAGGAGCTGCGGACTGAAAGGGTCGCTGGCAGCAATAGGGTGCGGACTAAGATGGAAGGAGGCAGAGGCGAAAAGGGAAGGTGGAGCAGGCAGAGCCAGTTGTGGGGTTTCAGGGAGCTTGTTCATGTAAATGCTGAGTGGGGGCAAACAGGACGAGAGAGCAGGGGCAGGAGGTGCAAGACACAGAACCAAGGTGCAAAGCGAAGGGCCGGGCGATGTTGCAGCGGTGGTCGACATTTTGAGGAAGCCCGGGGGACCTGGGTATAGTGACTGAGCTCAGGCTGACCCTCAAAGGCATCAGTGGACCGGGGAGACCAGAGGAGGGCTGAACAGGAGGCGCTGGCCGGGCGCTTCTGGAAGCCCTCGGTTCTGACTCTTCTGTCCTCATGTCCTGAGCCATCTCCAGACACGGGTAATGATTCCCCAGGGTCCACCGGCTCACCTAGATGTGCGGCCGCCCTTCCCCACCCTCCGGTGCCCATCCGCCTGTCTGTTCCGGATATCTCTAAAATTTTGATATTTTGTCCTCACAGATTGTTCTTAAAGTACATTTCATTAAAGTGTCATTAATCCTGACCACCGAGTTTCCTGGCACCCCTTAAACATCTCTTCATTTACCCTAATCAGGCCCTGGCGGGGTGGGTGTGTGGAGCTCACAGGTCAGAGTCCAAGCCAAAGAATGCACAACCTCTCCATCTCCGGGCCCCTCCACTGTCCGCCTGTTTCCTCCCTCCAGATTGTCCTCTCAGTGGGCTTTTGAATATTTAGCTCCTGTCTTCTTGTCTCCACTATTTCCATTAAGGCGCTAGATGGTGACTTCGCTTCAGTTTTGACTTCCATGGCTTAGAATCACCTGACTCTGAATTTCAGCGAAATCGTGGCTGGCCACCAGAGGGCGCTTGCAAACCCACCCGGGACCCCAGCGTGGGACCCGCCGATGCTTGGCCGAACGGACCTGGGCGCCCTCCCATGGTGAAAGCAGGAGCTTTCCTTCCTGCAGGACCCACCGCCGCAGGGAGAGGACCCGAGCCTCTTTGGAACCAAACGCGCAATGAGTCGGCGGCAATGAGGAAAACGCTCCCTTTTCACTGCCCAGACTGCAGAAGAAGGAGCTCGGCTGCAGCTCCTGTCAGACAGATTTCTCCAAAAGCGAGCAAAAAACTGTGCATTTTTTAAGCTGTTTCCACGTGTTTTGATCTTTGCTTCTCATATAGTATTTTAGCAAGACCTATGCAAACCGTTTGCACTTCACTACTAGCCTCAAGTTTGGGGTTTCGAACACCCACTCCCCGAGAGCCCAGGGAAGAAAGGCCTGGAGATCTGCTTCCATAAAGATTCACCCTTTGCTGAGAAAATGCTGTGGAAAAGGGTTCTACTCTCTAACACATGGGGTCACCAGGAGTCGGAATCCATTGGACGGCAACTGGTTTCAGTTTTTTTTTTTTTTTACAACAACATCCAAACATTCCTTCATGGTTTTGGTGGGTTGAAATCATAGCATGCTCTAGTTTTTTTTTTTTTTTTTTTACAGATTCAGTATTGCTGCTGGGGAGAAACTCCACAGATTCAGAGAAAGGGGAAGCACATAAAAGAAGTGTACAAAATATAGGGAACTTCCAGTCGAGTCAGCTGAGTACACAGCCAGTGAGACTTTTTATCCAGAAACTCAAGGAGAAATTGAATATGGGTGTCCTTACGTACCTGCTTTTGTTAAAAACTTAATGGCTATTCTTTCCTACAATATTAATGTAGTTCATCGGAATCTGAAAAATTCAAAGTAAAGGTCACATTATTTTAAATTTATAAATGAAAAAACTAAGATTATATAAATTATATAAATAAAATGTTCTTGTTTAACTACCATTTCTTATCATTTTACTTCACTGGTTTGTGGTTATTGTTAATTGCCATTGAGTAACCTTTGTGTTTGCAAGAGGGAAAGTTAACGGATTCATTGCATGAAAGAGGAACCAAAATACAGTTTCTCTCATTCTACTTGATTAAGTCAGAGGGCTTGATTAAGTCAGAGGGTTTTTTTTCTCTTATTGAAAAACATGTAGGTTAATGATGCATCTGCAGTCTTTTACTTGGAAAAGAATGTAAAGTTACTCCCATTCAAATACGTGCAGGCACTTGTTTTCTCTAATTCTACTTGATTAAGTTAGACAATTTTATTAAGTCAGAGGGTTTTTTTCTCTCATCGAAAAACATGCAAGTTAATGTTGTTTTTGCAGTCTCTTAGCTGGAAAAGAAAGTAAAGATACTCCCATTCAAATACATCCAGTGACTTGGGCTTATAGGTTTTGAATGTACAGTTTGTTTTACCTGGGCATGAATGTGCATTAAAAATATCTTGAGAGCAGAATGCTGTCTCTCCTGTGCAAGTACGAGGCTATAGCGATGTAGTTTTATTGAGTGAACATTAGCTTCCAGGTTTTTCAATAAGAAAAAGAACCTCTGATCTAATCAAATATGCCTAACTTAATCAAGTAGAATCCAGGAAAACAAGGGACTGCACCAATTTGAATGGGAGTAACTTTACATGCTTTTCAGCTAAGACTCTGCAGATGCAGCATTAGCTTGCAGGTTTTTCAATAAAAGAAAACAAACAAAAAAAATCTGATCTAATCAAATGCGCCTAACTTAAGTAGAATCCAAGAAAACAGGGGACCGCATGGATTTGAAAAGGAGTAGCGTCACATTCTTTGCCAACTAAGACACTGCAGAGGCAGCATTAGCTTGCGTGTTTTTCAGTAACAGAAAAAAACCTGATTTCATCAAATCCTCTGGCTTAATCAGGCAGAATGAGACAAACTGTCCTTTGGTTTCTCTTTCATGCAATGAATTCAGTAACTTTGGCTCTTGGAAACACAAGCTTTACTCAGCAAAACTACATCGCCGTAGTCCATGTACTTGCAGAGGATATACCACACAGTGCTATCGTTCAGAGAGTCTTAATACACCTTCCCGCAGGGGTAAAACGAAGTGCAAAATGAAAACCTATGAAACCCAAGAGTCTGCATGTATTGGAATGAGAGCAACTCTTCATTCTTTTGCAACTAACAGACTGCAGAGGCAACATTAGCTTGCACATTTTTCAATATGAGAGAAAACCCTCTGACTTAACCAAACCTGCTGACTTAAACAAGTGGAATGAAACTGTATTTTTGTTTCTCTTTTGCTCAATAAATTTGGTAACTTTGTCTCTAGCAAGCACAGGGTTTAGTCAGCAAAACTACATTGCTATAGCCTGTGTACTTGCCCCGAAAAACCTGCATGGTGTTCTCGTTGAGATTGTTAACGCACATTCGCACTGGGTAAGACAAAGTCCTTATTGAAATTCATTAAAACCCAAGTGTCTGCACGTATTTCAATGGGTGTAACTTTACATTCTTTTCCAACTAATAAAATGCAGAGGTAACATTAGCGTGCATATTTTTCAGTGAAAGAAACATGTTTTGATTTCATCGGATTCTTGACTTAATCAGGCAGAATGAGAGAAACCGTATTTTGTTTTCTTTTTTGCTCAATGAATTCGGTAACTTAGCCTCTTGCAAACACCAGATTTAGTTAGCAAAACTTCATGGTGGTAAAACAAATACTTGCAGAGGAAAACTACATAGTACTATCGTTAAGAGATTCTTAGTGCACTTTCAGGCCCAGATGAAAACAAAGTGCATATTGAAATCCTATAAAAGCCAAGTGTCTCCACATATTTCAGTGGGTGTAGCTTTACGTTCTTTTCCAACTAAGAGACTGCACAGACAACGTTAGCTTCCACGTGTTTCAGTAAGAGAGGATACCTTCTGACTTCATCAAATCCTCTGACTTAATCAGGCAGAATGAGAGAAACTCTATTTTGGTTTCTCTTTCATTCAATGAATTTGGTAACTTTGAGTCTTGCAAGCACAAGGTTTCCTCAGCAAAACTACATTGTTGTAGCCTTTGTACTTGCAGAGGAATAACTATATTGTATTATTGTTAAGAGATTGATAATGCACATTCACGCCCAGGTAAAACAAAGTGCATGTTGAAATCCTAAAAACCCAAGTGTCTGCGTGTATATGAATTAGAGTAACTTTACATTCTTTTCCAACTAAGAGATTTCAGAGGCAATATTAGCTTACCTGTTTTTCAGTAAGAGAAAAACTTTCTGACTTCATCAAATCCTCTGACTAAATTACAAAGAATGAGAGAAACTCTATTTTGGTTTCTCTTTTATGCAATGAATTCGGTAACTTTGACTCTTGCAAACACAAGGTTCACTCAGCAAAACTACATCATGGTAGCCCATATACTTCAGAGGAAAAACTACATAGTCTTATCCTTGTTAAGAGATTGTTAAAACACATTCACGCCCAGGTAAAACAAACTGCATATTGAAATCATAAAACCCAAGGGTCTGCACCTATTTTAATGGGTGTAACTTTACATTCTTTTCCAACTAAGAGACTGCAGAGCAACATTATTTTGAATGTTTTTCAATATGAGAGAAAACCCTGTGACGTAATCAAACCTCCTGACTTAATCAAGTCAGATGACAGAAACTGCATTTTCATTTCTTTTTTGCGCAGTGAATTCAGTCACTTTGGCTCTTGCAAACACAAGGTTTACTTAGAAAAACTACACCATGGTAGGCCCTGTACTTGCAGAGGGATAACTACATCGCGTTTTCATTAAGAGAACGTTAAGGCACATTCATGCACAGTTTTAAAAAAAGTACATATTGAAATCCTTTAAAACCGAAGTGTATGCACATTTTCCAATGGGTGTAACCTACCATTCCTCCCCAACTAAGAGAATACAGAGGCAACACTAGCTGGCAGGTTTTCAGGAAGAGAAAAACCTTCTGACTTCATCAAATCCTCTGACTAAATCAGGCAGAATGAGAGAAACTCTCTTTTGGTTTCTCTTTCATGGAATGAATTTGGTAACTTTGACTCTTGCAAACACAAACTCTACCTCACTGTAGCCCGAATAATTGCACAGAACAATCTGCATGGTGTTCTCTTTAAGAAATTGATAATGCACATTCACGACGGGATAAAACAAAGTGCATATTGAAATCCTATAAAACCCAAATGTCTACACGAATTTCAATGGGTGTGACCTAACATTCTTTTCCAACCAAGAGAATCCAGAAGCAACATTACCTTGCATGTTTTTCAATATGAGAGAAAACCCTCTGATGTGATCAAACCTCCTGACTTAATCAAGTGGATCAGAGAAAGTATATTTTCGTTTCTCATTCAGGCAATGAATTTGGTAACTTTGCCTCTCCAAACACAATGTTTACTCGCAAAACTACATCGCGGTAGCCCATATACTTGCAGAGGAAAAACTACATAGTGTTATCAGTAAGAGATTGTTAAAGCACACTCACGCACAGGGATAACAAACTCCGTATTGAAATCTTATGAAACCCAAGGGTCTACACCTATTTCAATGGGTGTAATGTTACTTTCTTTTCCAACTAAGAGACTGCGGAGCAACATTAGCTTGCATTTTTTCTATATGAGAGAAAATCATCTGACTTCACCAAGCCATATGACTTAATCAAGTGGGAAGAGAAAAACTGCATTTTCGTTTCTCTTTCGCACACCGAATTCAGAAACTTTGGCACTTGCCAATCGAAGATTCACTGAGCAAAACTACATGGAGGTAGCCCATATACTTTCAGAGGAAAAACTACATAATCTTATCATTGTTAAGACATTGTTAAAGCACATTCATGTCCAGGTAAAACACAGTTCATAATGAAATCTTATAAAACCCAAAGGTCTGCACCTATGTCTCTTAGTTGGAACAGAACAGAAAGTTACACCCATTGAACTGTGGGCAGACACATGAGTTCTCTGGCTTTCAGTATGAACTTTGTTTTACCCGAGACTAAATATTATTTCACAATATCTTAAAGTTAGCACTACCTAGATGTTCCTCTGTAAGTTACAGGGGCTACCTATATGTAGTTTAGCAGAGTAAACCTCGTGCTCGCAAAAGCCAAACTTCCTGGGTTCACTGCATGAAAAAGAAACCCAAAGACAGTTTCTTTCATTCTGCCTGCTTTCGTCAGGGGATTGGATGAAGTCTGAGAGTTCTTTCTCTTACTGAAAAGCATGAAAGCTGATGTTGCCTCTGCATTCTCTTAGATGGATATGGGAAGTTACACCCATTGAACTGCAGGCACACACATGGGTTCTCTAGGATTTCAAAACGCACTTTGTTTGACCTGGGCCTGAATGTGCTTACACAATCTCTTAATGCTGACTTTACATAGTTGTACCTCTTCAAGCTACAGGGCTACCACAATGTAGTTTTGCTGAGGAAACCTTGTGCTCACAAGCCAGACTTACCAAGTTCACTAAATGAAAGACAAACCTAAAGTCAGTTTCTTTCATTCTAAATGCTTTCGCCAGAGGTCTGGATGAAGTCACAGAGATCTTCCTCTTAATGAAAAACATACAAGCTGATGTTGCTCCTGCCCTCTCTTACTTGGAAAAGAATGGAAACTTAAACTAATTGAACTGGAGACAGAAACTTGGGTTTGCTAGGATTTAATATGCACTTTGTTTTCCCTGGGCATCAGTGTGTTTTCACAACCGCTTAACACTACCACTTCATTGTTGTTTCTCTGTAAGAACAGTGGCTACTGCTATGTAGTTTTACTGAGGAAACCTTGAGTTTCCAGGAGCCAAACTTACTGCTTTCACTGCAGAAAAGAGAAACCAAAAGACAGTTTCTCTTATTCTGACTGCTTTCATCAGGGGGGAAACCCTGGTGGCATAGTGGTTAAGTGCTACAGCTGCTAATCAAAGGGTCGGCAGTTCAAATCCACCAGGCGCTTCTTGGAAACTCTATGGGGCAGTTCTACTCTGTCTATAGGGTCGCTATGAGTCGGAATGGACTCGATGCCACTGGGTTTGGTTTTGGTTTTGGTTTATCAGAGGACTGGATGAAGTCAGAGAGTTCTTTCTCTTACTGAGAAACATGTAAGTTGATGTTGCCTCTGCACTATTTACTTGGAACGGAATGGAAAGCTACACCCATTGAACTATAATCGGACACTTTGGTTTGTTAGGATTTCAATATGTGCTTTGTTTTGCCTGGTCATCAATGTGCTTTCACAATCTCATAAGGCTACCACTAAGTAGTTGTTTCTGTTCATGAACAGGGGCTACCACGATGTATTTTTCATGAAAAAATCTTGCTTTTCCAGGATCCAAAGTTACTGAGTTCACTGCAGGAAAGAGAAACCAAAAGACAGTTTCCCTCATTCTGCCTGCTTTTGTCAGAGGAGTGATTGAAGCCGGAGAGTTCTTTCACTTCCTGAGAAACAAGAAAGCTGATGTTGCCTCTGCACTCTCTTACATGGAAAGGAAAGGAATATTACACACTTTGAACTGCAGGCAGACACTTGGGTTTGCTATTATATCAATACTCATTTTGTTTTCCATGGGTGTCAAAGTACTTTCACAATCTCTTAAAGCTACCACAACGTAGTTGTTTCTCTACGAATACCCAGGATAACACAGTGTACTTTTGCTAAGGAAACCTTGCATTTCCAGGAGCCAAAGTTATGGATTTCGCTGCAGAAACAGAAACCAAAAGACAGTTTCTTTCATTCTGCCTGCTTTACTCAGAGGACTAGATGAAGTCCAAGAGTTCTTTCTCTTACTGAGAAACATGCAAGGTGATGTTGCCTCTGTGCTCTCTGACTTGGAAAGGAGTGGAAAGTTAAACCCATTAAACTATAAGGAGGCACTTCAGTTTGCTAGGATTTCGATATGCACTTTGTTTTGCTTGGTCAACAATGTGCTTTCACAATCTCTTCAGGCTACTGTGTAGTTGTTTCTTTTCATGAACAGGGGCTACCACGAAGTAATTTTGGTGAAAAAAATCTTGCATTTCCAGGAGCCAAAGTTACCAAGTTCACTTCAGGAAATAGAAACCAAAAGACAGTTTCTCCTATTCTGCCTGATTTCTTCAGAGGAATGGATGAAGTCAGAGAGTTCTTTCACTTACTGAGAAACATGCAAGCTGATATTGCCTCTGCGCTGTCTTAGTTGGAAAGGAATGGAAAATTACACCCTTTGAACTGCGGGCAGACACTTGGGTTTGCTGTTATATCAATACGCACTTTGTTTACTGTGGACGTCAAACAGCGTTCACAATCTCTTAATGCTAACACTACATAGTTGTTCCTCTGCAAGGACAGGGGCTACTGTGATGTAGTCTTGCTGAGGAAACCTTGCATTTCCAGGAGCCAAAGTTACTGGTATCACTGCAGTGAAGAAAAACCAAAAGACAGTTTCTCTCATTCAGCCTACTTTCATCACGGGACTGGATGAAGTCAGAGAGTTCTTTCTATTACTGAGAGACATGCAAGCTGATGTTGCCTCTGTAGTCTCTTACTTGGAAAGAAATGGAAAGTTACACCCATTGAACTGTAAGCAGACACTTGGGTTTATTAGGATTTCAATATGCTCTTTGTTTTCCCTGGGTGTCAAGATGCTTTCACAATCTCTTAATGCTAACACAATGTGATTGTTCCTCTGCAAGGAGAGGTGCTACCTCAATGCAGTTTTTGTGAGGAAACTGTACCTTTCCAAGAACCAAAGTTGCCAAGTTCATTGCAGGATAGAGAAATCAAAACACAGTTTCTCTCATTCTGCCTGCTTTTGTCAGAGGACTGAATGAAGTCAGAGGGTTATTTCTCTTACTGAGAAAAATGCAAGCTGATTTTTCCTCTGTGCTGTCTTACTTGGAAAGGAATGGAAAGTTATACCCATTGAACAGCAGGAAGACACTAGGGTTTGCTGGGATTTCAATATACACTTCTTTTTTTCCTAGGCATCAATGTGCTTTCACAATCTCCTAATGCTAACACCACTTAGTTGTTCCTCTGCAAGGACAGGGGCTGCCACAATGTGGACTTGCTGAGGAAGCCTTGTGTTTCCAGTAGCCAAAGTTACCGATTTCACTGCAGTAAAGAGAAACCAAAAGACAGTTTTTTTCATTCTGCCTGCTTTCATCAGAGGACTGGATGAAGTCAGAGAGTTCTTTCTCTTACTGAGAAACATGCAAGCTGATGTTGCCTCTGCAATCTCTTACTCAATAGGAATAGGAAGTTAAGCCAGTTGAACTCAGGCAGACATGAGTTTGCTAGGATTTCAATATGCGCTTTCTTTTCCCTGGGCATCAGTGGGCTTTCACAATCTCTTAACATTACCACCTCGTAGTTGTTTCCATGCAATAACAGGGGCTACTTGATGCAGTTTTGCTGAGGAAACCTTGAGTTTCCAGGAGCCGAAGTACCAGTGTCACTGAAGGAAAGAGAAACCAAAACAGTCTCTTTCATTCTCCCTGCTCTCGTCAGAGGACTGGATGAAGTCAAAGAGTTCTTTCTGTTACTGAGAAAAATGCAAGCTGATGTTGCCTCTGTGCTCTCTTACTTTGAAAAGACTGGAAAGTTACATCCATTGACGTATAAGCATATACTTGGGTTTGCAACGATTACAATATGTTGTTTGTTTTCCCTGGGCATCAAATGTCCTTTCACAATCTCTTAAGGTTACCACTTCATACTTGTTTCTATGCAAGAACAGAGGTTACCGTGATGTAGTTTTGCTGAGGAAACCTTGCGTTTCCAGGAGTCAAAGTTCCTGATGTCACTGCAGGAAAGAGAAACCCGAAGACATTTTCTTTCACTCTGCCTGCTTTCTTCAGAGGACTGGGTGAAGTCAGAGACTTCTTTCTCTTACTGAGAAATATGCAAGCTGATGTGGCCTCTGCCCTCTCTTACTTGGAAAGGAATGGAAAATTACACCCATTGTGCTATTAGCATTCACTTGGGTTTGCTAGGATTTCAATATGCTCTTTGTTTGCCCTGGCCTTCATTGTGCTTTCACAATGTCTTAACATTACCACTTCATAATAATTTCTGTGCAAGAACAGAGGATAAAGTGATGCAGTTTTGCTGAGGAAACCTTGCATTTCCAGGGGCCAAAGTTTCCGATTTCACAGCAGGAAAGAGAAAACTTAAGGCAGTTTCATCCAGTCTACTATCATCAGTGGACAAGATAAAGTCCAAGAGTTCTTTCTCTTACTGAAAAACATGCAAGTTGATGTTTCCTCTGTGCTCTGTTACTTGGAAAGAAATGGAAAGTTACATCCAGTGAAGTATAAGCATACACTTGGGTTTGCTAGGATTTCAGTATGCCCTTTGTTTTCCATGGGCGTCAGTGTGATTTCAGAATCTCTTAACGTTACCACTTAGTAGTTGTTTCTATGTAAGAACAGAGGTTACTGCGATGTAGTTTTGCTGAGGAAACCTTGTGTTTCCAGGAGTCAAAGTTACCGCTTTCACTGCGGGAAAGAGAAACCTAAAGACAGTTTATCTCATTCAGCCTGCTTTCCTCAGAGGAATGGATGAAGTCAGAGACTTCTTTCTCTTATTGAGAAACATGCAAGCTGATGTTGCCTCTGTGCTGTCTTACTTGGAGAGGAATGGAAAGTTACACCGATTGAGTTGCGGGCACACAGTTGGGTTTGCTAGTATTTAAATATGCACTTTATTTTTCCTGGGTGTCAATGTGCTTTCACAATCTCTTAAAGCTACCACTATGTAGTTTTTTCTATGCAAAAATCAGGGCTAACACGATGTAGTTTTGCTGAGGAAGCCTTGTGTTTCCAGGAGCTGAAGTTAAAGATATCATTGCAGGAAACAGAAACCGAAAGATAGTTTCTTTCATTCTGACTGCTTTCTGCAGAGGACTGGGTGAAGTCAGAGAGTGCTTTCTCTTACCGAGAAACATACAAACTGAGGTTGTCTCTGCGCTGTCTTACTTGGTTGGAATGGAAAATTACACGCGCCGAACTGCAAGCAGACACCTGGGTTTGCTAGGATTTCAATATGCACTTTGCTTTCACTGGGGGTCAATATACTTTCAGGGTCTCTTAATGCTACCACTATGTAGTTGTTTCTATGCAAATACCTTGGTAACGTGATTTAGTTTTGCTGAGGAAACCTTGCATTTCCAGGAGCCAAAGTTACCCATTTCAATGCAGGAAAGAGAAACCAAAAGACAATTTCTTTCATCCTGCCTGCTTTCGTCAGAGGGCTGGATGAAGTCTGAGAGTTCTTTCCCTTCTGAGGAACATGGAAGCTGATGTTGCCTCTGTGCTCTCTTACTTGGAAAGGAATAGAATGCTCCACCCATTGAACTCAGGCGGACATTGGTTTGCTAGTATTTCAATATGCACTTCGTTTTCCCTGGGCATCAATATGCTTTCACAATCTCTTAAGGTTACCACTTTGTACTTCTTTCTATGCAAGAACAGAGGTTACCGCAACGTAGTTTTGCTGAGGAAACCTTGCGTTTCCATGAGTCAAAGTTACCATTTCACTGCAGGAAAGAGAAACCTAAGACGGTTTCTCTAATTTTGCCTGCTCTCATCAGAGGACTAGATGAAGTCATAGAGTTCTTTCTCTTACTGAGAAACATGCAAGCTGATATTGCCTCTGCACTCTCTTACTGGAAAAGGAATGGAAAGTTACAACCATAGACGCATAGACGTATAAGCAGACCCTTGGGTTTCTAGCATGTCAAGATGCTCTTTGTTTTCCCTGGGCGTCAATGTGCTTTCACAATCTCTTAATGCTAACAAAATTTAATTCTTCCTCTGCAAGGACAGGTGCTACGGCAATGCAGTTTTTGTGAGTAAACCTTACGTTTCGAAGAAACAAAGTTACCGAGTTCGTTTCAAGAAAGGGAAACCAGAGACAGTTTCCTTCATTCTGCCTACTTTTGTCAGAGGACTGGATGAAGTCAGAGAGTTCTTTCTCTTACTGAGAAACATGCAAGCTGATATTTCACCTGTGCTCTCTTACTGTGAAAGGAATGGAAAGTTAAACCCATTGAACTCAGGTGGACACTGGTTTGCTAGGATTTCAATATGCAGTTTGTTTTCCCTGGGCATCAATGTGCTTTCCCAATGTCTTAAGGTTATTATTATGTAGTTGTTTCTATGAAAGAACAGGGGTTACACGATGTAGTTTTACTGAGGAAACCTTGCATTTCCAGGAGCCAATGTACCAATTTCACTGAAGGAAAGAGAAACCAAAAGACAGTTTCATTCTGCCTGCTTTTGTCAGAGGACTGGAGGAAGTCAGAGTGTTCTTTCTCTTACTGAGAAACTTAACAAACTGATATTGCCCCTGTGCTCTCTTACTGGGTTGGAATGGAAAGTTTTACCTGTTGAACTGTAAGCAGACACCTGAGTTTGCTAGGATTTAAATATGCACTTTGCTTGTCCTGGGGGTCAATGTACTTTCAGAGTCTTTTAAGGCTGCCACTGTGTAGTTGTTTCTATACGAATACCCAGGATAACACGATGCACTTTTACTGAGGAAATCTTGCATCTCCAGGAGCCTAAGTTACCAATTTCAATGCAGGGAACAGAAACCAAAAGACAGTTTCTTTCATTCTGTCTGCTTTCATCAGAGGACTGAATGAAGTCCGAGAGTTCTTTCTCTTACTGAGAAACATGCAACCTAATGTTGACTCTGCACTCTCTTACTTAGTAGGAAGGGAATGTTACTCCCATTGAACTCGGGAGGACATGGGTTTGCTAGGATTCCAATATGCGCTTTCTTTTCCCTGGGGGTCAATGTGCCGTCACAATCTCTTAATGGTACCACTATGTAGTTGTTTCACTGTTAGAAGAGGGGATACAGCAATGTAGTTTTGCTGAGAAAAACTTGCTTTTCCAGGAGCCAAAGTTTCTGAGTTTATTGCAGGAAAGAGAAACCAAAAGATAGTTTCTGTCATTCTGCCTGCTTTCATCAGAGGAGTGAATGAAGTCAGAGAGTTCTTTCTCTTACTGAGAAACATGCAAGCTGATGTTGCCTCTCCATTCTCTTAGTTGGAAAAGAAAAGAAAGCTACACCCATTTACTGTTCGCAGACACTTGGGTTTTCTAGGATAAAAATGGGCTCTTTGTTTTACCCTGGCATGAATGTGCTTTCACAATCTCTTAAAGCTAAAACTATTTAGTTGTTCTACTGGTTTCCAGGGCTACTGCAATGTAGCTTTGTTGAGGAAATCTTGTGTTCGCAAGAGCCAAAGTTTCTGAGTTCACTGCATGAAAGGGAAATCCAAAGGCAGTTTCCTCCTTCTGCCTGCTTTTGTCAGAGGACTGGGTGAAGTCAGAGAGGTCTAGCTCTTCCTGCTGAGTGAAGTAAGTCAGTCACAAAAGGACAGATAGTGTGTGAGATCATTATTATAAGAACTTAAGAAAAGGTTTTAACACAGAAAAAAAATTATTTGATGGCTATGAGGGTGGGGAGTGTGGGGGGAGGGAAAATCACAATTTTTTTTTTTTTTTTTACATAGTAGACGAGGGTCAACTTCAGTGAAGGGAAGGACAACAAACAATACAGGGGAAGTCAGCAAACTGGATCAAACCAAAAACGAAGAAG
Source organism: Loxodonta africana (assembly GCF_030014295.1). Lineage (NCBI taxonomy): Eukaryota > Metazoa > Chordata > Mammalia > Proboscidea > Elephantidae > Loxodonta > Loxodonta africana. The sequence goes on along the minus strand of NW_026975636.1, from coordinate 852,891 downwards.
TTTCCTAAACACATTCAAACACTTTGAGGGACAGACTAGCTGGGACTGGGGATGGAGATCATAGTTTTGGGGTATATCTAGGTCAATTGGCATAATAGACTCGACAGCAGTGGGTTTGTTTTTTTGGAGAATGTGCTAAAAAACAAAACCCTTTGAACTGAGAGGATTCTGACTTATAGCAACCATACGGGACAGAGTAGAACTGCCCCATAGACTTTCCAAGGAATGGCTGGTGGATTAGAACTGCTGACCTGTTGGCTAGCAGCCAAGCTCTTAACCACTACACCACCAGGGCTCCAAGAGAATGTGTTGCGAACCATGAAATCAGGAGAGGAGAGTGGATATGCTGAGTGGAAGTGGGAAAAAGTGCTAGGTACAGAAGTGGAGCTACAATGATTGTCTTGTTTTTGTCAACATTTAGAATAAACTTTGCAGTGTCAGCATTTGTGTTTGTGTATGTGTATGTTTGTGCAAGCCTTTCCCTTCTGTTTTACCCTTCATAGTCTTCTGAGGGGGGTATTAGATATGGGCCAGGTTGCAAGGAGTTTCAGTGTAGTGTGATGATTTGACATACTCAGTTAAATTAATTCGCTCAAAAGTCCCCATTCCAGACCTTGTAGTTCCACTCTTATTAATGCCTTTCCTTTCACATGTAAATCTGTTAACATACCTTATTGATTTAGCAATCCAGAGGTTCAGCTTTGCATCTGACTTCGTTTTAACCAACCCTTTTTACCTATATCAGAATATACACTAATTATGATAAATTTCTTGAGACTGTCTATAGATGCTCCCATGTTTGGAATCCTTTCTCCCCTGGTTGTTCTTACTTAATAGTTATCTTTTTTGTTTCATGGATTATTTTTTCTTATCTATATGAAAAACTTTTTAAAATGTTTGTTGAATTATTTTTGGAGTATTTCTTGGGGGACAGAATATACTATGATGTGTTACGTTTGCTGCCTGTCTTTCATTGTTTTGGCTTTTCAACATTAAAATCCTGCTTCCTGTCTCCTTAACTGCTGCCCCAAAGTAGAGGAAATTGGCAGAAATGGTTTAGGCATCATGCTGACATTCAGGATAAGCTTTTAGACCTCATACATAGTAATTTCCCTGTCTCTGGGTGAGTTTGGAAACCCTAGTACCATAGTGGCTAAGTGCTATGGCTGCTAACTAAAGGGTCTGCAGTTCAGATTCTCCAGGTACTCCTTGGAAACTCTATGGAGCAGTTCTACTCTGTCCTATAAGGTCGCTATGAGTCAGAATCGAATCAAAGGCAATAGGTTTTTTTTTTTTTTTAGTTTTAGGTGAAGTTTAACCCCCATATTCTGAACACCCGATGCATGAAGTTACACGTAAATAGCATTGCAGCTGTGCAGTAAGATTAATAATGTTACTGATGTAACTTATATGAACTTCCTACGTGTAAACCCCTTAAAAGTAACCTTCCATTCCCTCTCACTGAGCAGCGTTGGCAGTAGCAACCCTGACTATTTCTTTCCTTAGCACCACGAAATAAAGGTGCCTTTCTACACTCTTATCTCAGTCACTGGTTTATTAGCTGATTCAAGCCATGCCGACAAGAACCTAGGGTTTCCACCCAGCAAAAATGAGCACTTCCAGGTAATAATATCTCATATTTATCAAAAGGTATATCATAGTCATTCTTCAGAATTTCATTAATTATAATCATCACAACAGTTCTGTAAAGTAAGTTCTATTAATATTTTCATATTTTAGATAATAAAATGGAGGTTCAGAGAGGGTAAATAAATTACCCAAGTTGAACTCATGAGGAATAAATAAATAGTCCAAGTTCACATTGGTCTTAAGCATTAGAATCAGGTTTCAAACGTGGTCTAGCTGCAGGTTCCAGGCTCATAACAGCTACTCTAAATTACTTCTTAATGTCAGTTTTCTGCTTTAATAATGTCATCCCTGAAATAACAGAAAGTATCAGATTAAAAGAAGAGAAATAGCAGTGGGGTTCATAAAGTAGTGAATACCTAGGATAATTTCTGGGAGAGAAAATAAATTCAATAAAGACAATGAATAAATGAATTGAAACAACAAGCTAATCAGTTCATTTTGGATGCAGGACTTGCTCAAACTAAATAATGGAAAACCATCACAAAGTGGTTACAGAACATGGGCAGGTTTGTAATAAATGTGCTGTGGGGGGATATTAGGAATTATCATTAAGTCTGGAACAGGAGCAATGGTTACACAGTGGTTAGAGCTCGGCTACTAATGAAAAGGTGGACATTTCAAATCCACCAGGTGCTCTTTTGAAATTCTAAGGGGCAGTTCTAGTCTGTCCTATATGGTCTCTATGAGTCAGAATTGACTGGGCAGGAAGAATCTGGTCTTTTGGTTTAGTAAGGAAGATGCTAAAAATAATAACAAGGAAGTTCCCATTTAAGAAATGATTTGTGAATTTCTGCCTTGAAAAGTTCCGCCACCTTTAAAAATAAAGGTAGAAGTAGAATTTTTTAAAAAATAGCTAAATCATTATCACTAATGATGTGTAGAAGTTGGCCAGGGGCTTGTCAAGATTGATGTTACTTCCTTAAAAAGAGAGGTCTCTGAGGAGATTTTTTCCCTACCATCTTCTACTTTCTGGATTGTGTTACCGTTTGAGCTTCAGTTCTTAGCAAATTTAATTTTAGGGCAAGAGATTGGCAAATATATTTATTGGCTTTGATTTTGCTGAGCTACTGAACCAATGAGAGCCTTCAGGCCCCACTACTGGACTTTTAATTTGTTTTAATAAATTAAAACTTCTTCCTTGAGCTAATGTTTGAGTGATCCATTTACTTATTGAGTGTTTCATTAAATACCTGGGAAAACATTTCTAGATGACACAAGGGGCAGAGGAAGAGGGACATGCAATCACAAAGGTTGGGCATCATGGAATCGTAGGCTGTGCCATTCATATAGACTAAGATGTGAAGAAACCTGCTGAAAATGTGCAATATATTGGGTATTGCCATGGTTAATGTAAACATCCAAGTGCTTCCCACCACAGTATCACACATACCAAAAGGAACAACAGGCAACGCAGTGATATACATCAACCCAAAGAAAAGAAATTTGTCTAATCCACTTATAGTTTTTCACTGAAGAAGCTCCTGAAAATAGGAAAGACAAAGAGAAATAGAGACAATGATGAGAAAATACTGAGGAGCTTTTTTTTGATATACAAGTTAAATATTATTACAGTGAGAATAAGAAATAATGTGTGATTCATTAAAATGTTTAAAGACTCCCAATAATGTTGATAGTTGTCGTAGCTGTTAGGTGCCAAGGAGTTGATTGTGATCACAGGAATTCCACGAACTACAGAATGAAAGAATGTCTGGTCCTGAACCATCCTCACAATATTTGCTGTGTTTGAGCCCATTGTTGCAGACACTGTATCAATCCATCTCATTGAGGGTCTTCCTATTTTTGCTGACCCTCTACTATACCAACCATGATGTCCTTCTCTGAGGACTGGCCCTCCTCCTAAGTGTCAAATAGTACCTGCATATAATTTCTCTGTAGGAGAAAGTTACCACCAAAGAGAGTGGAGTGAAGGAATTGACAAATCGGTGCTACATATATTGATGGATTTCCTGGACAAAGAATAAATCAGTGGAGAGGTGGGCAGAAATGCCAGGGCATAGGAAAGTCTTGGAATTCAAGTTATAAAAAAGAATGATATTCTAATTTCCAGCTTATGTGAATGACACATCCCTAGAACTGTTAGGAGCACGCCCTTCACAATAATGTGGTGTTTCTCCCAGTTTCCACAGTGTCATATTCAAGGAGAAATCATCTTATATTTATAGCCTGTCTTACCTATATACAATGGCAACTAAAAATAATAACAAACCTGTATCATCTCTTTGATGAGAAGAATAAAAATATTTACTATGATATTATCTTACTTAAATAGCAGCAATTATATACTACATAATATAAGAAATAACAGCAACGTATAAGATCTGATGTGTCTCTATTTATATAATTACTGGCTCAAAATATTAGCTTATTACTTGAAGCAAAAGAAATGAATCAACACTAGAGCAGGCAAAATAAAAGTCCAGCGTTTATTCTCTCATAAAAAACGTTGGCATTTTTAAAACTCTCCTCTTCATGGAACTTTTCTTTGACCATCACAACCAATTGCTTCTATGGAACTTGTGAATTTATATTAAAAAAACTGATATAGAAAGAAAATCTAGGGATTTTTTTCAAGGCTTTATTTTTTACAGTCATTAACTTTTCGTGATTTTTCTAATCATAAAGGCATTTAGTATCCACTCAAGTAAGCATGAGTTCTGCATCTTTTAAAGTGCTCTATACATTAGAATGTCAGATAAATTGGCTTTTTTTTCTGGTTACTTTTATTTTTGAAACATTTTATTAAGACATAAGTAATACATCATATTATTCACTCGTATGCCTTCAGTTTTTTCAGCTTGAGAAATGTGGAGCAGGTTCTTCCCTTTTGGCTTTTTAACTCCAAATCTCTGTACCTTTCATTACAATACTTTGTCTTTTTGAGCCGCCATGAAATCGTCAGTTCAGTTTTTAACTTCATTATTTCTTCCATTTGCTTTAGCTACTTTATGTTTCAGGGCCTCTTCTGACATCTGTTTTGATTTTCTCTTTCTTTCCTCCCTTTTTAATGATCTTTTGCTTTCTTCATCTATGATATTTGATGTCATTCCAAACTTGTCTAATCTTTTGTCATTAGTGTTCAATGAGTCAAATCTACTCTTGAGATGATCTCAAAATTCATGTCGGATGAACTCAAGGTCATATTTCGGGTCTCATGAACTTGCTCTAATTTTCTTCAGCTTCAACTTGTACTTGAGTATGAGCAATGGATGGTCTGTTCTGTTGTTGGGCCCTAGCTTTGTTCTGACTGATGATATTGAGCTTCTCCATCATCTCTTTCAGCAGATGTAGTCAATTTGACACCTGTGTATTCCATCTGGTGCGGTCCACATGTATAAAATATAGTCTCCATTTATGTTGTTGAAAAAAAGTTTTTTGTAATGAAGAATTCATTGGTCTTGCAATATTCCAACATGTGATCTTTGGAGTCCTTTCTATCACCAAGGCCATATTTTGCAACGAACAATCCTTCTTCTTTGTTTCCAACTTTCACATTTTGTTCACCCTTAATGACCAGTGCATCTTGACTGAAATTTTGAAGAATTCCAGCCTTCATAAGTTGGTAAAATCTTCAGTTTCCTCATCTTTGCCTCACCGCTCGGTGGGTAAATTTGAATTATAGTAGTATTGTCTGGTCTTCTCTGGATATTATCCTATTACTGACAGCATTTACTTCATGATACGTCTTGGAATGTTCTTTTTGTCAATGAGTGTGACACCATTCCACTTCAATTTGCCATTCCCACCATATTAGACCATATGAATGCCAATTCAAAATGAAAAATACCAGTCGTTTTCTGCTCAGTAATACCTAGAGTATCCATATTTATGCATCCATTTCATATTTTTTATTATTTCCAATGTGTGAGATTCATACTTTCATGTTCTAATTATTAATGGTTTTTGCAGCTGTTTCTTCCGATTTTGAGCAATGCCAATAAAATAGGGTATCTTAATCTGATAAAATAAAATAAGAGAGAAGCCTTAAACAAAAAATTTGAACTAAAAGGAGGAGTTGTGTTGACTAATAACTGTCCTCAGAGGTCCAAAAATAGCGAAAATATAGAAAACACACAAAGAAATGGTATATACCATATATATGAACTGTACTGATTTTATTCCATTTGAAAACTTTACGGAAGTGGATGAATATTGAGCGGTCTGTCCTAAAGGTAAAACATTTTAATCCAGATCCCTTGGTGGGAGAAATTAAAAGTTAACTGAGAATAAATGTATCTAAAAGAAACTTACTCCCTGGTGAATACAAATTGTTTAGAAAATTAACAGGCACCCTAGACATTTTGTTAAGCTTTCAAGTGCTTCAGACATAATTAACACGTTGCTTGGTATCTCCTCAGGGAGAGCCTCAAAGACTGAGAGAAAGCCATATATTGTTCCGTCTATGCCATGTTAAGAAGCGCATGGTGTGTCAAAGCAGATTCATTTTAGGTAAAAGGTAGAATTTTTTATGCAGTGTCACGTTTTAATAATGTCTAGAATATTTTAGTGCTATTTTCAAGGCCCCATTTTTAATCAATTACAAAGCCACAGAAAAATATTTAGAATTTTGATTCTATTCTATCTGCTTACCATTATTCTTGGTAAGTTTTTTATGGTTAAATGTGGACTTCATGTATTGACTTTTGTAGTTTAATCCTACAGAATTTAATGGCTGCATTTATTCACTAATAGTTTACTCAGAGACTGCTCTGCTCATAGTGTTCAGGAATAGATGTATGCCAGACAAATAGATAGAAAGATAGATAGACAGACAGACAGGTAGGTAGGTAAGTAGATTAGATAGATGATAGACAGACAGATAGACAGATAGATGATAGATAGATAGGTAGATAGATAGATAGATAGATAGATAGATAGATAGATGATAGACAGACAGACAGGTAGACAGACAGACAGACAAATAGATAGATGATGGAAGGACGGAAGGACGGACGGAAGGACGGACGGACACATATACATACCTAGGAAGCAGTGATCACAAAGTTTTAAACCAGCAATTCCATTATTTTAAACTGTAGGGCTATTCTTATATTTCTTAAAACATTTGTGGCATATTCAGATACTTTTATTTAAGATTATACTGACATTTATCTGTAATATCTCCTGGTACATAGGCATTCCAATGTCTAATGGAAGTTGCTTCATTTAAAGACAGGTTTTGATAACTTCTAGTAATTTACATATATAGTCACAGTATATTTTCTTTTTCTCCTACGCTATTGTGATTTTTTAAACTTTTATTTTTCATAAAAAGTAGAGGATACATATTTTACAAGCGTTTTTTTTTGACACCAATATTTCACTATTTGTTCAGGTTTCCTCATATATCCTAGATTTCTCCATGAGAAAAAAATATATGTATATCTGATTTGTTACAAAAAACTTAGAATGTGTCCTTTATAATACAAATGCCCAGTTGGAGGAGAAAGTATTTTAAGTAGACCAACAAAGAAAGTAATCTAAAGAATGGCACTTTTTTCTTAATTGTGCTTTAAAGTGAAAGTTTACAAATCAAGTCAGCCTCTCATACAAAAATTTATATACACCTTTCTGTATGGACAGTTCTACTCTGTCCTATAGGGTCGCTATGAGTCGGAATCGACTCAACAGCACTGGGTTTTTTTTATATACCTATTTCATCATGAAAATGGTGACAAAGAACTTAAGTCACAGTCCAGAAGAATTTACTTATAAATATCTTAAGGATCAAAACAATTAACAACAACCAAAAAATCATTCCAAGTAATTACTGTCAACAACCAAATAAAGATAGATGATGATGATGATACACAGATGATAGATATATAGATAGACAGACAGACAAATAGTACTAAACACACACTATTTTAGAGTTATTTTCAGGTATCACAGACACATTGAAACATTTAAGTCTCATTTATTCTTCCTAACAACCATGCAAGAAAGTGCTGGAATATGATTTTTCAGGTGAGGATAAACAGATTCTTATAACTGATGTTATTTACCCTAAGTATCGCTTCCTATATATTACAAATGGAGATATATTGTTATTATTGTTAGGTGCCTTCAAGTTGGTTCAGATGCATAGGGACCCTATAGGACAGAGTAGAACCGCCCATACAGAGCTTCCAGGGAGCAGCTGGTAGATTTGAACTGCTGACCTTTTGGTTAGCCGCAGAGCTCTTAACCACCACACCAACAGGGCTCCAAATGAAGTTATAGCAGAGGTATATCTGTATACATATAATTCTAGGAATATTTCCATGTATAAAGACAAATAATCCACATTGTTATCAATTATATATCTATCCAAAACTTGTCTAGTATGTTGACTGTTCCATCCTGGACTATCTATTATCATGAGTTTTAATAAGATAATATATTGAAGTACAGGTTCAAAATGTATCCATGAATTTTTTTAAGTATATAAAAAAAGAAAAGTTTTAAGAAGAATGTGATAATATCCACATATCCAACACCTGAAGTTTAGCATATTATTCTTTTTTGTTTCATCTATCAGGCTATCCATCACTCTACCTAACTGTACATGTGTGTGTAAAATTTGTGGAAGGTGGGTATATATTCAAATACAGTAAAATGGAAAGTTTGGATTTATCTTATTCATACTGGGTTTGTATACTAAAAATCTACCACATGATACTGCATTAAAGCTATTGATGTTGCTTATATCTCTCTCCAGAATAGATTTTCTGATAGACCTAGATGGATACACACAATCTAACAATGTTGAACGAATTTACTCTGACGGGAATCACAGAGCGCCCTGAGCTACAGTCTCCATTGTTTGGGCTATTCCTCATCATCTATATGACCTCAGTCGTGGCAACTTGGGCATGCTCATTCTCACTAAGATAGACTCTAGTCTGTAAATGCCCATGTACTTTTTTTCTCAGATACCTGGCTAACACTGATCTTGGTTATTCAACGGCTGTGGGATCTAAATGTTTGTGAATTTTTTGTTCATGGAAATGCAATCTTCTATTATTTGTGTGCTACACAGAGAGCTTTGTTTATTATGTTCATAACTAGTGAGATTTTCATTCTATGTCCTACTAGCACTACGCAGCCATCTGTTACCCTCTGCTCTACTCAGTCATCATGTCACAAAGGGCGTGCTGGGTGTGGGTAGCAATCACCTGTCTCTACAGCACATTTATTTCTCCTCTGATCACTATAAAGATTTTTAATTTATCCTCTGTGGCTACAATGTCATCACTCATTTTTACTGTGACACTCTCCACTTGTTATCCTTGCTCTGTTCAAACATGCATGAAATGGAATTGATCATTCTCATCTTTGCAGCTTTTGATTTTATTTCACCACTCCTAACAGTTCTTGTTTCTTACCTGCTCATTCTTGTAGCCATTCTCAGGATGAACTCAGCTGAGGGCAGGCACAAGTCTTTCTCCACCTGTGGGTCCCACCTGACGATGGTGGTAGTGTTCTATGGGACTTTAATCTTTACATATCTGCAGCCCAAGCCCACCCACTCCTTTAACACTAATAAAGTGGTTCCCATATTTTACACCTTGGTTATCCCTATGTTGAATCCTTTGATCTATAGTTTAAGGAATAAAGATGTGAAATATGCCTTATGTAGGACTTTAGGGGCAATTATGCATTATGTTTTCTCAAAGTTCTTTATACCATGTCATTCACATAAATTACATTATGGGCTTTAAACATTTCTTCTATGCGCCTTCGGAGGGCATAGCAAGCATGAAAGTGCAGATAAGTTCAACATCTATTTATATAGTGCCTACTAGCAGTCAGTCTACTGTGAGCTGTAAATAAATTAATAAAACAGAAAAAAAAAGTTGCCTTTCTTGAGCAGGAGAGATGCATCATAGGCTTAACAGGTAGGAAATTGTATAGTCTATTAGAAAGTGTTAGGATTGGTAAATTAAAATAAAAAAAAGAGGAGTGAATACAGAAGAGTAGATAAAATTTTGTAGAAAGAGTTTGCATGTGCACACGTGTGTGCGTGTGTGTGTGTTTGTGTACGTGTGTACACACACATCTTCTGTTTTAGTGCTCCGGCTCTGCCCTTAGATGGCTTACTGTAATTGCAAGGTGCCTCAGTGTGGCTGTATGTTTTGAAGTACTCAGTCATCTGAATTTGCTCAAATGTCCCCTTTCTAAACCTTGAAATCCCTCTCTTTCATAATCAGTGTCTTTACATTCATATATGAACCCTTAGAGTCTGCTTACTTTTATATTGTTTTTATTAATATTAAATCAAAAAACCAAACCCATTGCCGTTGAGTCGATTCCAACTCATAGCGACTCTATAGGACAGAGTAGAACTGCACCATAGAGTTTCCAAGGAGCGCCTGGCAGATTCGAACTGCCTACCCTTTGGTTAGCAGCCGTAGCACTTAACCACTACACCACCAGGGTTTCCTTATTAATATTATCTTATAAATGGTAACAAAATAAATTTATTATATTCAGAAGGATCAGCTCAGTATCCGGTTTGTCTAAATCGACCTTTTTTTTTTTTTTTATCAGTGTACATACCAGTTAGGATAAATTTATTGAAGTACACACAGTAGTTTCCAGGTTTTTACATTTTTTTTCTCTACCTCATTGATATCAGTTCCCAACTGCATGGTTCTGTCTCAGATTGTTATCCTTATCTATCCGGAAAATTATAATTGTTTAGAAGACATTTTGTAATTGTTTATGTATCCTTGCATAAGAAGTCTATTGTATGATGAGCTAGGTCATTGCTTTTTTTTTGTTTGTTTGGCTGAATTTTCTCAAATTTGGTTAATGTAAGTGTGCTCTATATTTGTTCATCATTTTGATTATTCTACTTGGAAGAAGCAAAAGGAGAAAACAAATGTTTGAACTGTGCTGTGTTTCTAGTGAGTGAGGTGTGATATGTGGCATTTTATATATTTGCCATGATTTCTTGACATAGTTGCTCCATATTCCTTCCTCATTTTCCAGGCATATTTTCTTATTTTTATTCATTTAATATTCAAAAAAAATTTATGAGAAAAAATAAAGGAAATTTTAGACACTAAGATTTTCTATATTAAAAAAAAAAAAAAAACCTCTGTGTTTTAAGGTAGGACCATAGAAGGAGGGGCGTGATATATTTCCATGTATACAGGGACTAGGAAACCCATAAGAAAAAAAATCATTGATAAAGAGTTTACCAAAATAGAAATTTAAATTTAAGATAATTTCCATCCCTAGTCAAGTCCAAGCGGCTTGACTGGGGAATTCTATTAAGTATTTAGGGAAAAAGAATTAGCCTATTCTCTATAAACTCTTCCAGAAAACTGAAAAGGAAGGTATGTTTCCATTTTCTATATGAGGATAGCTTCAATCTGATATCAAATGCAGACAAAAGCATTTGATAAAACAGCATGCATGTGAAAAACATACAGAAAAATTTAAGAAATTGAATCTTGAAATATGTAAAGGCAATAGTATATCAAATTAGGTATGCCCCAAGAATGCGTGATTGGCTTTTAAAAATCACTTAATGGCATTCACCATAAAAACTATTAGAAATGAAAACCAATGCCACATAAACTGATATAGAAAAATATTTTAAAAGTCCCTATTGTGATAAAATTTTGACCAAAGTAATATAAAAGTAATCCAACAGAATCAGAAATTACTGAACAATATCATTAGTATAACACAAAAGTAAAATTTTGCTGAAGATAATTCAAAAGGGTTAGTGCATCAACAAAGAAAGTCCAGAAATTCAAGCTGGTCAAAAGAGGATATATAACAAGGGATGTCATTGCTGATGTCAGATGGATCCTGGCTGAAAGCAGAGAATACCAGAAAGATGTTTACCTGTGTTTTATTGACTATGTAAAGGCATTCGACTGTATGAATCATAACAAATTGTGGATAACATTAAGAAAAGTAAGAATTCCAGAACGTTTAATTGTGCTCATGAGGAACATGTACTTAGACCAAGGGGCAGTGATATACTTCTTGTTTTAAAGTCAAGGCAGGTTTGTGTCAGGGTTGTATCTTTCCACAATACTTATTCAAAGAAGCTGGGCTACATGAAGAACAGGGCATCGGGATTGGAGGAAGATTTATTAACAACCTGTAATATGCAGATGACATAGCCTTCCCTTCTAAATGTGCAGGGGACTTGATGCACTTACCGATGAGGATCAAAGACCACCACCTTTAGTATGGATTACACCTCAACATAAAAAAAAAAAAAATGAAAATCCCCATAACTGGACCAGTTAGTAACATTGTGATAAATGGAGAAGAGATTGGAGATGTCAAGGATTTCATTTTACTTGCATCCATAGTCAACACGCGTAGAAGCAGCAGTCAAGAAATCAAAAGACGCTTTGCATTGAGCAAATCTGCTGCAAAAGACCCTTAATAGCATTAAAAAGCAAAGATGTCACTTTAAGGATTAAGGTGTTCCCGAGCCAAACCAGGGTGTTTTCAATCAACTCACATGCACGTGAAAGCTGGAAAATGAATAAGGAAGACTGAAGAAAAATTAATGCCTTTGAATCATGGTATCGGCTAGGACTTCCAAAAAAAAAAAAAACGAAAAAACCTGTCTTGTAAGAAGTACACCCAGGATATTCCTTGGTAACAAGGATGGAGAGACTTTGTCTCACATACTTTAGACACATTATGAGGAGCTAGCCCCTGGAGAAGGACATCATGTTTGATAAGTAGAGAGACTTTGTCTCACATACTTTAGACACATTATGAGGAGCTAGCCCCTGGAGAAGGACATCATGTTTAATAAGTAGAGGGTTAGCAAAAAGGAGGAAGACCGTCAGTGAGGTGGACTGACACAGCGGCTGCAAAAATGGTACAAGCATAATAACGAAGGTGAGGATGGTGCAGGACCCGGTAGTGTTTTGTTCTGTTGTACATAGGGTCGCTAGGAGTTGGAACCAACTCAGCAGCACCTAACCCCAAGTAGCAACACTGTTAAAATGTAACTTACTCAAACCGATAGAGGGCAACAAAGAACAAGTCACACCTACCATCACACATGCTATGAAAGATTGAGTAAATTCTCAGTAAGACCAGGAATAAAACACGTAAATCTACCCTTACCAAATCTGACATTTTGTGGATGTAGCCAGTACAATAAGGCAATAAAAAAAAAAACGAATAGAAAGTACCCAAATTGGAAAGGAAGAAATGAAACTTTTTATTGATAGATGATAGGATCGTTCATGTACAATGTCTAATAGGGCCTACAATAAAAAAAAAAAAATAGAGTTATAGAATTAAAAATTAACCTAGCATTTCTTTGTGAATTTATTTTCAGCTTATTGGTTTATTAAAAAAAGAGCTATTTGGATTTTAAGTGGAGTTGCATTGATTCTATAAATACATTTGGGGATTTCTTAGATATAACACTGATAATGGATTGAGTTGTGTTCCCCAAAATATGTTTCAGTTTGGCTAGGCCATGATTCCCAGTATTGTGTGGTTGTCCAACATTTTGGAATCTGATGTGACTATCTTATGTGTTCTAAATCCTAACCTTTAAGATGTTACTAAGGCAGAATTAGAAGCAGTTGTGTTAATGAGGAAGGACTCAACCTACAAGATTAAGTTGTATTTTGAGTGACTCTCTTTTGAGATATAAAAGAGAGCAGCAAGCTGAGAGAAGTGGTACCTTATGTCACCAAGAAAAACCTCGCAGAGCAGGGCACATACTTTGGACCCAGAGACCTGGAGCTAAGTTCCTAGATGAGGGGAAGATTGATGACAAGGACCTTCCCTAAGAGCCAACAGAGACAGAAAATCTTCCCTCAGACTTGGCGTCCTGAATTCAGGTTTCTAGCCTTCTAAACTCTGACATGTGTTGGAAGCAACTCAACAGTAACACATAATTGGTGAGAAAATAAACTTCTATTTTTTAAAGACATCCAACTGTAATATTTCTGTTATAGCAGCACTAGATAACTAAGACAAACAGTAGAAGCAAAATCCGTAAGAAGCTTGGCCAAATCAAATTTTAAAACTCTTGCTCTTCCAAAGACACTTGTATACAAACAAGTTATATTCTTGGAGATAATGTTTTCAAATAACATATCTCATAAATGACTTGTGTCCATAATATGTGCAGATGGCACAGAACTATAAAAAAGGAAACACTCTGCAAAAAATAGCCATAAAAATCAACAATAACTTATCCAAAGAAAATATGCAGCTGACAAGCATATAAAATGCTCGTCGTCATTATTATTTTTTATTTTTATTGTGCTTTAAGCGAAAGTTTACAAATCAAGTCAGTCTCTCCTACAAAAATTTATACACAACTTACTATATACTCCTAATTGCTCTTCCCCTAATGAGACAGCCTGCACCATCCCTCCACTCTCTCTTTTCCTGTCCATTTCGCCAGCTTCTAACCCCTCTTCCCTCTCATCTCCCCTCCAGATAGGAGATGCCAACATAGTCTCAAGTGTCCACTTGATCCAAGAAGCTCGTTCTTCACCAGCATCTTTTTCTATCCCATTGTCCAGTCCAGTTCCTGTCTGAAGGGTTGGCTTCGAGAATGGCTCCTGTCCTGGGCTAACAGAAGGTCTGGGAGCCATGATCACCGGGGTCCTTCTAGTCTCAGTCAGACCATTAAGCCTGGTCGTTTTACCAGAATTTGGGGTCTGCATGCCACCACTCTCCTGCTCCCTCAGGGGTTCTCTGTTGTGTTCCCTGTTAGGGCAGTCATCGGTTGTAGCCGGGCACCATCTAGTTCTTCTGGTCTCAGGCTGATGTAGTCTCTGGTTTATGTGACCCTTTCTGTCTCTTGGGCTGGTAATTACCTGGTGTCATTGATGTTCTTCATTCTCCTTTGCTCCATGTGGGTTGAGACCAATTGATGCATCTTAGATAGCTCCAGACACTGCTCTCCAAAGTGGGATGCAGAATGTTTTCTTAATAGATTTTATTATGTCAATTGACTTAAATGTTCCCTGAAGCCATGGTCCCCAAATCCCCGCCCCTGCTACCCTGGCCTCCAAAGCATTCAGTTTCTTCATGAAACCCCTTTGGTTTTGGTTTAGTCCAGTTGTGCTGACATCGCTTGTATTGTGTGTTGTCTTTCCCGTCACCTAAAGTAGTTCTTATCTACCTCTCTCCCTCCCTCCCTCATCTCATAACCATCGAAGAATGTTTTCTTCTCTGTTTAAACTATTTCTAGAGTTCTTATAATAGTGGTCTTATACATTAATATTACATCTCTAGTAAGATTTATTCCTAAGTGTTTTGTCTTCTTGGGGGCTACTGTAAATGGTATTGAATTGGTGATTTCTTCTTCAATGATCTTTTTGTTGGTGTAGAGGAATCCAACTGATTTTTGTATGTTTATCTTGGATCCCGATACTCTGCTGAGCTCTTCTATTAGTTTTGGTAGTTTTCTGGAGGATTCCTTAGGGTTTTCTGTGTATAAGATCATGTCATCCACAAAAAGAGATACTTTTACTTCTTCCTTGCCAATCCAGATGCCCTTTATTTCTTTATCTAGCCTAATATCTCTGGGTAGGACCTCCAGCACAATGTTGAATAAGAGTGCTGAAAAAGGGCATCCTTGTCTGTTCCCCTATCTCCAAGGGAATGATTTCAGGTTCCCTTTTCCATTTAGGATGATGTTAGCTATTGGCTTTGTATAAATACCCTTTATTATGTTGAGGAATTTTCCTTCTATTCCTATTTTGCTGAGAGTTTTTATCACGAATGGTGTTGAACTTTGTCAAATGCCTTTTCTGCATCAGTTGATAAAATCACGTGACTCTTGTCTTTTGTTTCATTTATATGATGGACTACATTAATTGTTTTTCTCATGTTGAACCATCCCTGCATACCTGGTATGAATCCCACTTGGTCGTGGTGAATTTTTTGATTATTTTTTTGAATTCAATTGGCTAGAATTTTGTTGAGGGTTTTTAAAGGATCTAGGTTCATGAGGGATATATGTCTGTAATTTTCTTTTTTTGTGGTGTCTTTACCTGGTTTTGGTATCAGGGATATGCTGGCTTCATAGAATGAGTTTGGGAGTATTCAGTCCTTTTCTATGCTCTGAAATACCTAAACTCTTCTCTGAAAGTTTGGTAGAACTCTTCAGTGAAGTCATCTGGGCCAGGTTTTTTTGTTGTTGTTGTTGTTGTTGTTGAGATTTTTTGATTACCTTTTCAATCTTTTCTTTTGTTATGGGTCTATTTAGTTGTTCTACCTCTGTTTGTGTTAGTTTAGGTAGGTAGTCCGTTTCTAGAAATTCATCCATTTCTTCTAGGTTTTCAAATTTGTTAGAGTACAATTTTTCATAGTAATCTGATATGATTCTTTTAATTTCAGTTGGGTCTGTTGTAATATTGCCCAACTCATTTCTTATTCAGGTTATTTGCTTCCTCTCCTGTTTTTCTTTTGTCAATTTGGCCAATGATTTATCAATTTTGTTGATTTTTTCAAAGAACCAGCTTTTGGTCTACTTAATTCTTTCAATTTTTTTTTTCCTGTTTTCTATTTCATTTAGTTCTGCTCTAATTTTTATTATTTGTTTTCTTCTGGTGCCTGAGGGTTTTCTTTCATTGTAGGGATACTTCTTTGATTTTGGCCCTTTCTTCTTTTGGATGTGTGCATTTATTGACATAAATTGGCCTCTGAACACTGGTTTTGCTGTGTCCCAAAGGTTCTGATAGGAAATGTTTTCATTCTCATTGGATTCTATGAATTTCTTTATTGCATCCTTAATGTCTTCCATAATCCAGTCTTTTTTGAGCAGGGTTTTGGTCAGTTTCCAAGTGTTTGATTTCTTTTCCCTGCTTTTTCTGTTATCGATTTCCACTTTTTTGGCCTCATGGTCAGAGAAAATGCTTTGTAATATTTCAATGTTTTGCTTTCTGCTAAGGCTTGCTTTATGACCTAACATGTGGTCTATTCTAGAGAATGTTCACGTGCACTAGAAAAGAAAGTATACTTGGGTGCTGTTGGGTGGAGTGTTCTGTATATGTCTATGAAGTCAAATTGGTTGATTGTGGCATTTAGATCTTCCTTGTCTTTATTGAGCTTCTTTTGGATCTCCTGTCCTTCACCAAAAGCCGTGTGTTGAAGTCTCCTACTATTATTGTGAAGCTGTCTATCTCACTTTTCAATGCTGATGGAGTATGTTTTGAGTCTCTTGCAACCCTGTCTTTGGGTGCATAAATATTTAATCTGGTTATATCCTCCTTGTATATTGTTCCTGTAGTCATTATACAGTGTCCTTCCTTATCCTTTATAATGGTTTTAACTTTAAAGTCTATTTTGTCAGGAATTAATATTGCCACTCCTGCTCTTTTTTGATTGTTGTTTGCGTGATATATTTTTTCCCATCCTTTCAGTTTTAGTTTGTTTGTGTCTCTAAGTCTGAGGTGTGTCTCTTGTAGGCAGCATATAGACGGATCCTGTTTCTTTACCCATTCTGCCACTGTCTGTCTCTTTACTGGTGCATTTACATTCAGTGTAATTATGGACAGGTATGAATTTAGTGCTATTATTTTGATGTCTATTTTTGTGTGTTGTCGACAGTTTCTTTTTCCCACTTAATTTTTTGTGCTGAGTAGATTATATATTGTCTTTTCCTCTTATTCTTTGACCATTTTGTTTCTGCCGAGTCTCTATTTTTGTCTTGTATTTTATTTTGATGTGTAGGATAGTTTGTCTCCTTTGTGGTTACCTTATTCTTTAACCCTATTTTTCTAAATTTAAACCTAACCTTTATTTCTTTGTATCACCTTGTCTTCCTGTCCATATGAAAGATCTATGACTACATTTCTTAGTCCCTCTTTGTTGTTTTAATGTTGTCTTCTTTTATGTAATAGAATCGCCCTTTCTCTCTTTTGAGCGTTTTTTATCTTGGTTTATTTTTGTGATTTCCCTGTCAGGGTTGACTTCTGATGGCTCTGCCCAGCATTCTAGTCTTGGGTTGATACCTGACATTATTGATTTTCTAACCAAAGAACTCCCTTTAGTATTTCTTGTAGTACTGGTTTGGTTTTTACAAATTCCCTAAACTTCTGTTTATCTGCAAACGTCCTAATTTCACCTTCATCTTTGAGAGACAGTTTTGCTGAATACATGATTCTTGGCTGGCTATTTTTTTCCTTCAGTTTTTTATATGTCATCCCATTGCCCTCTTGCCAGCATGGTTTCTGCCGAGTAGTCTGAGCTTTTTTTTATTGACTGTCCTTTGTAGGTGACACTAGCCAATCTTAAAATTCTCTCTTTATCTTTGGTTTTGGCAAGTTCGATTATAATATGTTTTGGTGACTTTCTTTTAAAATCTACCTCAAGTGAGTTCGATGAGCATCTTGGATAGATATCTACTCATCTTTCACCATATCAGAGAAGTTTTCAGCCAACAAATCTTCAAGAATTCTCTCTGAATTTTCTTTTATCCCTCCCTGTTCTGGAGCTCCAATTACTCACAGGTTATTTCTCTTGATAGAGTCCCACATGATTCTTTTCTTCATTTTTTAAAATTCTTTTATCTGATTTTTCTTCAAATATATTGGTGCCAAGTGCTTTATCTTCAAGTTCACAAATATTGCTCAATTCTTCTCCTCTGACTTTCTATTGAATTGTCTAATTCTGTAATTTTATTGTTAATCTTCTGAATTTCTGATTGCTGTCTCTCTATGGATTTTTCCAGCTTATTAAATTTTTCATTATGTTCTTTAAGAACTTTTTAAATTTCTTCAATTGTTTTATTTGTGTGTTCTACGGCTTGTTCTGCATTTTGCCTTATCTTCTTCCTGAAGTCTTGAAGAGTTCCGTATATTAATCTTTTGCTTTCCGCATCTGGTAGTTCAAAGAATACTCATTCATCTGGACAATTCCGTGATTCTTTGTTTTGAGAGCTTGTTGTGGCAATCATGGTCTGTTTCTTTATGTGACTTGATATTGACAGTTGTCTCCAAGCCACCTATAAGTTATTTTATTAGTTTGTTTTGTTTGCTTACTGTATCATAGCTTCTTTTTTTGTTTTGTTTTGGTATAACCCTATGGGTTGCTTGAATGAGCTAGCTTGATTATTTTCACCTTTGGAGCTCTGACATCCTCTCCCCAGATGGCTAGAGCTGTTTTCAGGTAGCTTAGGTTTCCAGGTAGCTGATCACCAAGTGTATGGTACAGGCTCTGTCCTACAGTCTTGCAGGGGTAAGGGTGATTGGTGTAGGTACTGGTATCTGGTTGCAGCAAGTGGTCACACTCTGAACAAGGCAGGGGGCTGAGAATCATCCCCCAAGTCTCTCTGAAGAAAGCTGGTCCATTTTTCCTGGAGTGTACAGGTGGGTGGGTTCTGCAGACAGACCATGGGCACCCAATGTTTTTGGTTGTAAGGACTGGGAGGTACCAGTTATCCTTGGACCCCTGTTGCAGGTGACTGGGTGACCTGAGTGAAGCCACCAGTCCTTATGCCCCTTATGTGGGTTGGTGAGGACCCTGTGTAATAGGCAAAGTGGTGTCAAACATCAAACACCCACCTCTCCACCGCCCAGCTGAAATAGTTGTAGTCTGCCAACAAGGGCCTATTCTCCCGAAATATGCCCACAGATGTCCATGCAGAGAGTAAAGGTAGTCAAAGTCCATGGACCATTTATGCCTGGACAGGAGCCGCTTCAGTCCTGAGCTCCCCATGTTAGTGGAGCTGGCAAATTATCTTTTCCCTCAATTTCATATTTATTCCTTCTCCAGGGCCTGGAGGATGGCTCTAGGTGCTCAACAGGACCTATCTCGGGCCCAGGGAATTCAGCCATGAAGCCATCTTGGGGGTGTGGTAGAATATACACAAGTACTTGGCTTTTGCTGAGAGTGACATTCTTCTCTGGTTTCAGAGGTGTGAGCAGGCTGTGTGGCTGGCTGCTTCTCCCTGAGGAAATTGCAGCTGAACACTAGTACCAGTCCACCACAGCTGCTCCCGGGAATGGTGCCTGAGGGCTCCTGGCCATTCAGGTCTGGTAACTTCTCTCTGCTTCTGAATTGTCTCTTCCTCCCCTGCCTCTCAGTTCGTTTTCTAACCTTGTCTGTGATGTCCAGGGCTCCTAGCTTGTCATGAATGTACTCCTTTCACTTTTTTTCCCAGGTATTTGTTGTAAGAGGGCTCGCCAGTTGCGTCTGTCTATTCTGCCATCTTGGCCCCACCTCCTCATTTATTTTTATTTATTTGTGCTTTAAAAGTGAAAGGTTACAAATCAAGTCAGTCTCTCATACAGGAATTTACATACACTTTGCTGTATACTTCTAATTGCTCCCCCCTTAATAAGACGGCTCACTCCTTCCCTCCACTCTCTCTTTTAATGTCCATTCAGCCAGCTTCTGACCCCTTCTGCCCACTCATCTCCCATCCAGATAGGAGATGCCAACATAATCTCATGTGACTCCTGATCCAAGACACTCATTCTTCACCAGTATCATTTTCTATCCCATCGTCCAGTCCAATCCCTTCCTGAAGAGTTGGCTTTGGGAATGGTTCCTATCTTGGGCCAACAGAAGGTCTGGGGACCATGACTACCAGGGTGCTTAAGTATCAGTCATACCACTAAGTCTGGTCTTTTTATGAGAGTTTTTAGTGTGCATCCCACTGCTCTCCTTCTCCCTCAGGGGTTCTCTGTTGTGTTCCCTGTAAGGGCAGTCACCTGTTGTAGCTGGGCACCTTATAGTTTTTCTGGTCTCAAGCTGATGTAGTCTCTGATTTATGTGGCCCTTTCTGTCTCTTGGGCTCATAATTACCTTGTGTTTGGTGTTCTTCATTCTCCTTTGCTCTAGGTGAGTTGAGACCAATCGATGCATCTTAGTTGGCTGCTTGCTAACGTTTAAGACCCCAGCTGCCACTCTCCAAGTTGGGAGCAGCATCATTAGTAATTAAAGAATTTCAGTTAAAACATTAATGACATAATTCTTTACATCTATTAGAATATCATGTAGTTGGTAAGTATGTGGAGGAACCTGAGTATTCATAAACTCCTACAGGGAAATTAAAATGGTATAAATACTTTAAAAAATAATTTCCTTTCAGCATCAGGGTCTTCAAAAGCTAACCACAGTTTTATCATAAAATTTAACCATATTACTCATATATGTCTACCCAGGAGAAATTACAGCATTTTTCCTTACAAAGGCATGTATACAAATGTCCATAGCAACTTTGCAAAAGTCAAAAACTAGGATCAACCCAACTGCTCATCTACTTGAGGACGAATAAGTAAATTGCGGTATATTCAAGAAAATGGATACTACTCAACAATAAAAACTAATGAATTATTGTTACCTGCAAATATATTGATAAAAAGTACAAATCAATAAATTGGACTTTGTCAAAATTAAAACAACCCACACGTAGACATTTATTCCAGAGAAATGAAAACTTATTTTCATACAATAACATTTACACAAATTAGTAGATAAATGGTAACTTTGGAAAAGTGCAAGATAGTACACAGTACTGGGGAAGTCATGATAATTTGTTTAGGGCGAAGTCATAGAAGCTTCATAGACATATCCAAACCACCTGAGAGACTGAGCTACTGGGCTGAGGGGCTGGGGACCATGGTCTCAGGGAATATCTAGCTCAACAGACATAACATAGTCTATAGAGAAAATATTGTACATCCAACTGTGGTGACGCTTGCAAGCAGGCATCTAAAATATATCTACTGGTCATTCTGTTTGGAGCAAAGGAGAATGAAGAGAACCAAAGGCACAAGGGGAAGATTAGTCCGAAGGACTAATGGACCACAACAACCACAGCATCCACCAGACTGAGCCCAGGACAACTAGACAGTGCCCAGTTACCACCACCAACTGCTCTGGCAGGGGTCACAATAGAAGGTCCCAGACAGAGAGGGAGAAAAATGTAGAACAGACTTCAAATTCACACACACACACACACACACACACACAGAAACCTGGCTTGTTGGTCTCACAGAGACTGAAGAAACCATAAAAGTATGGCTCCTGGACACCTTTTAAAGTCCAACACTGAAGTCACCCCTGAGATTCACCCTTCAGCCAAAGATTGGACAGGTCTATGCGGCCAAAAATAACACACATGAGTGACGTACTTCGTATTGCAATCATAAATACAGGACTAGTGGGCACACTTGTTCAAAAGCAAAGAAGAGAAAACAGGATGGGACAGAAAAATTGGACAAATGGAAACAGAGGCTAAGGTAAAGAAAGGGAGAGTGTTGACATAGTACAGGGTTGGCAACAAATGTCACAAAGAACTTGTGCATTAACTGTTTAATGAGAAACTAATTTGCTCTGAAAGCTTTCACCTAAATCACAACCAAAAAAAGAAAAAAAGGTTGATAAAAACATTATTTATAATAGCTAAAAACTGGCAGCAACCCAAAATTTCCTTCTGTGGGTGAATGGTTATGTAAACTGTAATAAATAGATACATGATACAATACTCTACAATAAAATGAACAAATTATTAATACACACAACAGCATGGATGGACCTTAGTAGAGTCATGTGAAGTGAAAAAAGTCTATCTCAAAATGTTGTTGCTTTCTGCCATTGAGTTGACTTTAACTTATGACAACCTTATGTATAACAGAACAAAATGATGCCCAGTCCTGGGCTATCCTCAAAATCACTGGTATGATTGAGTCCACTGCTGCAGCCAATGTGGAAATCCATGTCACAGAGGGCTCACATTCTCTTTGGCCCTTTACTTCACCAAATATGATGTCCTCCTCCAGAAAATGGTCTTTCCTGATGACATGTCCAACGCAAGAAGATCGGACAATGTTCTGTTGGAGACAACAAGATATTTACCATTAAAAAATTTTTGGTTCGTTAGGTACCATGGAGTGGATTGTGACTCATAGTGACCTATAGGACAGAGTAGAAATGCCCCATAGGGTTGCCTAGGCTGTTATGAATGCAGATGGCAAGTTCTTTTTTCTCCAGAATGGCTTGTGGGTTAAAACTGTGAACCTTTTGGTTAGCAGTGAATTTTTAAACATTGCAATACCGGTGTTCCTTCCATTAAAGAATAGACAAGTAAAAAAAAATACACACATACATATACATATCATTACATATCACAAATAAGCAAAAAAAAAAAGTCACAAATGTTTACATTACAAATATTTAAAATGGCAAAATGCATCAAAAAGATTTATAGCATAATACATATATATTCATAATAAAACATTACACACAAAATACCACACTTTACAAGGTGTGATGGTTAAGGTTGTGTGTCAACTTGTCTTGGCCATCATTCTCAGTGGTTTGGCAGTCCAAAGATGTTGTGATCACTTCCATGATGAGGTTCGATATAATGTGGTTACCTCCATGATAGACTCTGCTCTGAGTAGCAAGTCAGTTGAAAGGAAGTTTCCTTGGGTGTGTGGTCTGAATTGAATATAAGCAGACATTCTGGCAAGGTTCATTTGCTATTGCTCACTTTGGGTCCTGTAGCTGGCTCCTGTTCATCTGACCTCTGGTTCTTGGGAATTGAGCCAGCAGCTTGCCTTCAGTATTGCCTGCTGATTTGGGGATTCTTGGATCTTCCCAGCCAGTGAGCAAGAGCCCTGCTGTTTGACCTGTAGATGTTGGGTCATCCAGCCCTTGCAGCTGCATGAATCAGGAGAAGCCTGTATCCTGATCTCGGGACTTGGGATGTTCCAGCTTCAATATCCCTGTGAGCCATTTCCTTGATGTAAATCTCTGTATACACATATTTATATGCTTTACTGGTTTTGCTCCTCTAGAGAACCCAGCCTAAGACACAAGTGTATATTGACATGGTACAGCATATGTCAAGCACAGCTGAATATGTGTGAAGGCAAGAAAGATGTTTTGGGATGAGGATTGAACAGAATGGAAAAGCATACAATATTGAGATGTAATAAAGGAAGCAAAAAACCTAAACAGACAGATGATGGCAATTGATCATCAAATGAGAAGCAAGGGTAACATTTCTGTTCTTTAGGTCAAAACAAAATTAACAAACAAAAAATAACTTGAAAATAGCAATAACAGCAACAATAATAAAAATAGTAAGAGCAAACTAGGAAGTGATACCTCACATATGCACAATGCAATAGTTTTATTCCATTTAAGTCTTTTAAATAATGTGATAAGACAGTGTTTAAGCACTTCTTCGTTTTGTCATCCGTTTGAAGAAACCACTGTAGAAATAGAGAATGTTGATAGGTCTGTTATACAGATACGATATTTTAATCCCGATCCCCATGTGGTAAAAATGGAACGTTAACAAAGAGTAAAACAAAGGACTATATGAAACAGATAAACATAGACATGCATACACACTCTATGAGTAAAAATTTGGTCACTGGTGAATACAAAATATACTGGACAATTAACAAACGAAGGCCAGGTATTTTGTTAAGCTTTCAAATGCCTCAGGAACAATCAGCAAATTGTTTGGCATCTCCTCAGGGAGGATCTCCATGGGTAAAAAAAAAAAAAAAATCCATAAATTCTTCTCCCTCTGCCGTTTTAAGAAACACTTGGGAGAGGAGTCAAGACAGAGGCTTCATTGCAGGTAAAAAGACTGTTTCCGTATTTTACCAGTATCCAGAATGTTTCATTGACCCTTGCAGGGTCCCACCTTTATCCAATGGCAAAGTCATTGCAAAATATTAGGATTTCTGATTCAGTTCTGTGTGCGTTATACTTTTCAATAGTGCCTGAAGCTAGGATCTCTCTCCAATTTTTTGACATAATTTTTTTTTCAAATCTTCACACTCTATTTCAGAGGCTAAATGCTAAGAAGCATTTTGAAACATTATCATTCCATGTCTAAATATTTTTACTTCATATAAGTAGTTATCTGAATAAAGTTAACAGAAAAAAACAAAGTCCTGGAGT
The DNA here is from genome assembly GCF_030014295.1 of Loxodonta africana. Classification (NCBI taxonomy): domain Eukaryota; kingdom Metazoa; phylum Chordata; class Mammalia; order Proboscidea; family Elephantidae; genus Loxodonta; species Loxodonta africana. Next base: position 828,342 of record NW_026975636.1, on the reverse strand, counting down.
CAGTTTTGCCTCATAACTGCCCCCTGGGTATCAGAGACCCGTGCTCCACAGGTTTTTCAATGGCTGTGACCTTCCAGAAGTAGATCTTTCTTTCTTCAAGGTGCCTCTGAGTGGACTCGACCCACCAGCCTTTCAGTCTGTAGCTGAGTGCTTAAGTGTTTTTGCCACCCAGGTGGCCTAATTATGTGAATAATAGAGCTCCAATATGAAAGTAAAGGAAGCATATACAGTATTAAAAATACTGCAGCAGAATTATGAAGCTGCAGGTATTCAGTTTCTAGCATTGGTGTTCTTCAAAATCCTCAGTTATAAGCTGCCTCTAGGCTCTTATGTACCTCTCAAGTGTAATTTAATATTTAATGCATATTTAGATAACAGTACAAATGTCCATTTTTCCTAATCTCTTGATGAAGAAACAAATAAATTTCCATCTCACACCTCGTGTTGAGAAGTGAAAAGCAATTTTTGGAGTTTAGGAAACTTTTAATTACCTAGTTTTTTTTTTTATGGTGATAGTATAATATATACCATATTCTTCAATTTCCAGTAGAATCTGGCAGGAAGAAGACATAATTTTTTCAAAGAGCATAGCTGTGTAAAATGAATTAAATGCTCAACAAATACAGTAAACTATGGAAAATAATTTGGTGCTCTCCGTGGAACTCCAAAGCCGATGGGAGGAAGTCCTCTTATCTCCTCTTAACTTATAGGAAAAGCAGCACTTACCAATATAAGTATTTTTGTTCTTCAGCCTTTCATCATTGCAACTCGACAAGATTTACATTGCTTTTATTGTATTCATTGAAGATAGTTGATTTCCTAATTATAATATCTACTAATACCCAATTCAGTACCTCTTAAAAAAAATTTTTAGTGTGCTTTAAGTGAAAGTTTACACAGCAAATTAATTTTCCAATCAGAAACTCTTACCAAAAACTGTGTCCGCACTCTTCTCATTTCCTTCCTGGCTCCCTGTTTCCATTAGTCAGGTTTCCCTGTCCCTCCCTGACTACTTGCCCTTTTGGTCTCCTGTAGTTGATCGAAGTTATTGTTTAGCAGCCCCGTCTGTTATTGGCCTGAAAGGTGGCCACCAGGGGTGTCTGTAGTTTCACATTAGAAGATTGTCTTAAGAAAATAGTCTCAGGGGTTTCTCCAGCCTCTTTCAAACAAGTAAATCTGGTCTTTTTTGTTTATTTATTTTTGAATTTGAATTTTTTTTTTACATTTTTTCCCCCATTTTGCTCCAGGCTTTCTATTGTGATCCTGGTCAGAGTGGTACCATCTAGTCCTTCTGGTCTCAGGTTAGAGGAGGCTGTGGTTCATGTGGGCCATATGTCCTTTGGACTAATTACTTCCTTTAGTCTTTGGTTTTCTTCGTTCTCCTTTGTTCTAGGTGGAAAGAGGCCAATAGTTTTTTTTTTTTTTTCTGACATAAGCAATGTGTGTACAGGGTCACAACCTTGTAAGCAATGTTTTAAATGAGATAGTGTATTTCCTGTGCAACCATTTTATTATTTAATATGATACTATTGTATTTTTCTATTTGTTTGGTTATTCTTGATTCAGAGGCTGCTGGTAGTGCTATTTTCATGTAAGTAGTATCATTTCAAACCTTTCGTTCTTTTACCTTAAACTGCCATCCTCATCCTTCTCTGGCATTTTTTTTTTTTAATCTGTGGCTTATTAGGGATACATATATACATTTTAATTTAAATATACATGTGTTTATATGCATTATGTACTATATAATAGCTTAAACTAGAGGATTTCTTTATCCAAATGGAATTTTTAAATGAAATTTTGTTATATAAAATCAGTGACATGGACCTTACTTTCTCCCAATTTGTTCAAATTTTCTCTCACTGTCTTAGATTCTTCCATGAGAAACTATATCTCATTTGTTACAAACAATTTAGTATATTAGTTATAATGAAAATGCTCCTAGGTTAGGACATATTTTAAGTAAATTTATATTCAAATGCACTGCTGACTCAAAAGTGACCCCATAGCTGTAAATAGGCTATAAATCTCTATGGAAGCAGACTGCCACATCTTTCTCCCATGGAGCCACTGGTGGTTTTGAACCGCTGACCTTTAGGTTAGCAGTCCATCAACTTATATTAAAATGTATTAAGAAGATGTATCATCCAGAAGATTGGCACATCGATGGTCCAATTTTAGTCATGGAGTTGAGGATGCAGGAGGGAAGGGCTGGGCTCAGTTACATGGATAACAAACTACTCAACCTACTTATCATCATAACCCTGACATAGAAGCTAGATCACAGTAGGAGAATTTGCATATGCATATGTAAAGAAAACACCTTTCAGGTAACTTACTGTCATCATTTGTCATTTAAAAAAAAAAACATCACTATATACTTGATATTTGAGACTTATGTCCTGATATCTTAAATGCATTGAAACATTTAATCCTCATTTTTTTTTCCAGCAACACTGAAGGGAAGTGGTCATTTTGCACTTGTGAATAAAGAAATTAAGGTATCTTTTTTTTTTTTTATTCTATAACCCACAAAGCCAAAACCAAACCCATTGCCACTGAGTTGATTCCAACTCATAGTGACCCTATAGGACAGAGTAAAACTGCCCCAAAGAGTTTCCAAAGAGTACCTGGTGGATTTGAACTGCCGCTCTTTTGGTTAGCAGTCGTAGCACTTGACCACTATGCCACAAACTTTTCTATTACCCACAAGCTGAGGTATAAAAAAGACTATATCTGTATGGGTCTACCACCTGGAATAATTTCCTGTATAAAGACAGACTATCCCCACCACGATCTATTAGATTTTCCTTGTGTTCAATACTTGTCAAGTATGTTGTTTCCGACTGTACCACCTGTGGCACAAGGGCTTTTACAGGACTATGTTTTGAAGTAAGGGATACTAAATGTTTCCACACATTCTGGGAATTTGCATTTTGAAATGTTTTTAATGAAGTTAACATACATATTATAATTTTATACATGTCATTATGTAATTGTCAGTATTGTAAATGAAAAAAGAAAGTTTTGTAACCACCCATATACCTAACACATCTAAAATTTTTTACTTTTTTTATTTTTGCTTCATATATCTATATGTAAAAAAAGAAAACCTGTTGCCATCGAGTTGATTCTGACTCATAGAGACCTTATAGGACAGAGTAGAACTGCCCAATAGGTTTTCTAAGGAGCAGCTAGTAGATTCAAAAAGCTGACTTTGTGGTTATCAGCCAAGCTCTTAACCACTGCTCCACCAGGAATCCCATCAAGGTATATGTATATGTACATCTACATCTACGTGTACACGTACACATATGCCTTCACCTACATCTTTATCTGTGTCTATCTCTATCTCTATGTCTGTATCAGGGCTTTTCAACTTCCGCCATAGTGACATTTTGGACTGGAAATTTTGTTATTGTGTGGGGTTACTCTGTATATAGTAGAATTTTTAATAACATCCCAGGCCTCCATTAGATACCAGTAGTACCCTTCTCCTAGTACTGACACCCAAAATGTCCTAGGCATTGACAAATGTTCCATGGGCAGCAAATTTTCCTCAATTGATAACAAGTTAGATTTTTCTTTCTTTCCCTCTATCTTTTTTTCTTTCTTCATGTACCTATACTTTACTTGTGGGAGGCGGGTTTACTTTCAAAAACCTGTATTGGAAGTTTGGATTTATCTTATTCATTTAGCATATTGCCTTTGTATACTAAAAATCTACCAGATGATGCTACATAAAACCGATTGACTACGCTGATATCTCTATCCAGAACAGGTTTCCTGATAGACCAAGATGGAAAAGCAAAATCTAACAATGCTAAATGAATTCCTTCTGATGGGAATCACAGATCACCCTGGGCTCCAGGCTCCGTTGTTCGGGCTGTTCCTCATCATCTACACGATCTCAGTGGTGGGCAACTCAGGCATGATCATCCTCACCAAGACAGACTCCAAGCTACAAACACCCATGTACTTTTTTCTCAGACACCTGGCTATCACTGATCTTGGTTATTCAACAGCTGTGGGACCCAAAATGCTAGTCAATTTTATTGTGGATGAAAACACTATCTCCTATTATTTTTGTGCTACACAGCTAGCTTTCTTTATTGTGTTCATAACTAGTGAACTTTTTCTTCTGTCAGCAATGTCTTATGACCGCTTTGTGGCTATCTGTAACCCTCTGCTCTACACAGTCATCATGTCACAAAGGACTTGTTGGGTGCTGGTGGCAATACCCTATCTCTACAGCACATTTGTTTCTCTTCTGGTCACCATAAAGATTTTTAATTTATCCTTCTGCGGCTACAATATCATCAATCATTTCTACTGTGACAATCTCTTCTTGTTATCCTTGCTCTGCTCAAACACACATGAAATTGAATTGATCAATCTCATCTTAGCATCTTTTGATTTGATTTCATCTCTTCTAACAGTTCTTGTTTCTTACCTACTCGTTTTTGTAGCCATTCTCAGGATGAAGTCAGCTGAGGGCAGGCACAAGGCTTTCTCCACCTGTGGATCCCATCTGACAGTGGTGGTAGTGTTCTATGGGACTTTAATCTTTATGTACATGCAGCCCAAGTCCAGTCATTCCTTTGACACTGATAAAGTGGCTTCCATATTTTACACCCTGGTTATCCCCATGTTGAATCCCTTGATTTATAGCTTGAGGAACAAAGATGTAAAATGTGCCCTACATAGGACATGGAAAAAAATACGCAATGTATTTTCTAGAGTTTGATGCAGCATATGATTCCTACAAATTACACCATGATCTCAAACCTTGTCTGTGTGCCTCCATAGGGAACAGTGAGCACAAATATATTCAACATATATTTATAAATTGCCTTCTACATGCTAGTCACTCTTCTAAGTGCATTGATGAACAAAAGAGTACAAACTGGTACCTTTCTTGAAGGAAAGAGATGAATCACAAACAATAATTAAGAACAATCTATAGTACAGTAGAATGTGTTAGGACCCTTGTGGTGCAGCAGTTAAATTGCTTGACTGCTAACTGGAACGTCAGTGTTTCAAAAAACCAGTTGCTTCTTGGGAGAAAATTGAAGCAATCTGCTTCCATAAAGATTTTCAGCCTTGGAAACCCTATGGGACAGTTCTATTCTGTCCTATAATGTTGCTATGAGTCATAATTGACTCAACAGCAGTGCATTTGGTTTTTTTGATAATGTGTTAAAAAATACCAAACCCATTGTCCTTGAGTCGATTACTACTCACAGCAACCCTGTAAGACAGAGTAGGACTGCCCCATAGGGTTTTCAAGGAGTGGGCAGTGGATTTGAATTGCCGACCTTTTGGTTAGCAGCCAAGCTCTTAACCACTGCACCACTAGGGCTCCAGGAGAATGTGTTGGGAATCATGAAATTAGGCAAGGAGAGTGGATATGCTGAGTGGAAGTGGGAAAAAGTACTAGGTACAAAAGTGGAGATACAAAGATTCTGGTGTTTTTTTTTTTCAATTATTAAACTTTTCAGTGTCAGCACTTGTGTTTATGTATGTGTGTGTGTTTGTAAGCCTTTGCCTTCTGTTTTAGTCTTCAAAGTCTTCTGAAGGCTGCATTAGATCAGGGCCAGGTTGCGAGGAGTCTCAGAGTATATGGCGATTTAAAGTACTCAGTTGCATGAATTGCTTAAATGCCCCCATTGCAGATCTTGGAGTTCTACCCTTTACCCATTAATGCCTTTACTTTCACATGTAAATCTGTTTACTCAACATACCTTGAAATTTTTGCAGTTCAAAAGTTCAGCTCTGCATCTGACTTGTTTTTGCCTAGATCAGAATATACACCAGTTAAGATAAATTTCTTGAGGCCAACCATAGAGGCTCCCAGGTTTGAAATCCATCCCCTGCTGGTTGTTCTTTCTTAATAATTATCTTTTTTTGTTTAATGGATGATCCTTTCTTATCTATATCAACAACTTTTTAAGTTGTTTGTTCAATTACTTTCTGTGTATCTCCTTGGGTAACAGGATAGTCTATGACGAGTTAAGTTTGCTGCCTCTCTTTCATTGGTTTGGCTTTCCTAAACTTTGGTAAATATTTATTATGAATTTTATTTGCATTGACTTTTGTCCACCCTACTTGTGAGCGACAAAATGAGATAATCCCATGGTTTGTGCTTACCTGTATTTCTAATTCAAGTAAGACCTTTTATGTGGTAAGGATATAGTTATCTAGTTTTACGGACATAGCTGCAGCATGTTAAAACCCACTGCCGTCGAGTTGATTCCGATGCTCCTTAATTTTTTCCATGTATTTTTGTTTATTGTTATTATTTTAAAATTTCTAGTATTTTTTTGAAACTTCAAAAGTCTAAATTATTTTCTTGGCACATGATCATGAAATAAAATTCTCCGTGTAGCCAATGAAACTTGAATAAAAATAGTCCATTGGAATATAAAAAGGTGCACGGTTTATTGTCATGTGAGCATAAATAGTTTAAAAATGTTAAAGTACTTAGAAGGCTATGAAGGTCATGAGCACTAAACCAAACAAAACCCCGTTGCCATCGAGTGGATTCTGCCTCATAGCAACCCTATAGAACAGAGTAGAACTGCCCCTATAGGGTTTCCAGTGAGCAGCTGGTGGGTTTGAACTGCTGACCTTTCGGTTAGCAGCAGAGTTCTCAACCACCACGCCAATAGGGCCCTGCTGCTGGACTTTTTTTTTAAATAAATTAAAACCCCTTTCTTGAGCTAATTTTGGGTGATCCCTTTGCTTATTGTTTCATTACATGCATGGGAAAAGCATTACTAGATGATGCAATGCAGAGAGGCAGAGGCACCATAAGCAATTGTGACAGTTGGGCACCATGGTATTGTAGGGTGTGTCATTCATATACACTAAGATGTGAAAGAAGCAGCTGAAAATTTGCAATATATTGGGTAGTCCCAAGTTTAATGCAAACATCTAAGAGCTTCCCACCACAGAAATCATCAGATCAAAAGGAATAACATACAACTCAGGGATATCCATCAACCCAAAGGAAAAAAAAGTGTAATTCACCTATATAGTTTTTCACTGAAGGAGCTCCTGAAATTAAGAGAGAGAAAGAGAGGAGAGAGAGAGAAAAAAAAAAAAAAGGAAATACTAGCTGAGGATCTTGAGTATACGAGTTAAACATTTTTACAGTTAGAATAAGAAATGATCTGTGATTCATTTAAATATTTAATGGTCCCCAATAATCTTAATACTTGTTGTTGTTAGGTGCCATTGAGTTAGTTTTGACTCACAGAAACCCCATGTACAGGAGAATGGAATAGCACCTGGTCCTGAGCCATCCTCACAATCATTGCTGTGTTTGAGACCATTGTTGCAGCCACTGTGCCAATCCACCTCCTTGAGGGTCTTCCTCTTTTTCTTTGACCCTGTACTATACTAAGCTTGATGTTCTTCTCCAGTGACTGGTCCCCACCACCAAGTGTCAAATAGTATCTGCATGTAATCTTTCATCTAGAGAAAGTTACCACCAAATTGGTACTACATACGTTGCTGGATTCCCTGGAGAAAGAGTAAACCAGTGGAGAGGTGAACAGAAATGCTTTGAGGTAGGGAAGTCACAGAAGTCAAGTTACAGGAAGAGTGATATTCTAATTTCCAGTATATGTGACTGGCACATTGCTAGAACTGTGAGGGGCATGCCCTTCACTACAACGTGGTATTCCTCCCAGTTTTCGTTGTGTCATATTCTAGTAGTAGGTTATCTTGTATTCATAGCCAGTCTTTTCTATACACAATGGCAACTAAAAACAATAGCAAACCTGTAAAGGCTCCTTGGTGAGAAATATAAAAATATTATATTACTTAAATCCCAGAAAACCTGCACAATTTAATATATGAAATAACAGCAAAGTACAGCATCAGATATATCTATTTACATAATTTTAGCTCAAAATATTAGTTTATTACTTGAAGCAATAAAAACTAGCCAACCCTAAAGTAGGCAAAATAAGAATTCAACATTTACTGTCTCATAGAGAATATTGGTATTTAAAACTCACTTCTTCATGGACATTTTCTTTGACCATCACAACAAATGACTCTATGGAAATTGTTAACTTAAAATAATTGATAAAGAAACATTGGATTTTTTTCAAGGCTTTATTTTTTACAAAGTCATTAAATGTTCATGATTTTTTTTTTAAACATTAAGACTTTTAATACCTACTTGAGTAAGCAAGGATTCTACACATTTAAAGTGCTTTATACATGGGTAAATCTCTTTTTTCACATCTAGAAGTCAGATAAATTGGCTTTTTCTTGTTACATTTATTTTTTAAAACCTTTTATTGAGATATAATTAACATAGCATATAATTCACTGGGTTTTTATAGTTCACTCACTTGGCTTGAATTTTTTTCTTCATTTCTTTCAGTATGAGAAATGCCGAGCATGTTCTTCCCTTTTGGTTTTCCATGGTCTTTGCACATTTCATTATAATAGTTTATTTGTCTTCTCAAGCCACCCTTTGAAATCTTCAGTTTTTAACTTCATTATTTCTTCCATTTGCTTTCAAGAGCAATTTTCAGAGTCTCCTCAGCCATCCATTTTGTTTTTTTCTTTCTTTCCTATTTTTTTTTAATGACCTTTTGCTTTGTTCATACTTGATGTCCTTGATCCCATTCCAAATTTGTCTAATCTTTGGTCATTAGTGTTCAATGTGTCAAATATATTCTTGAGATGGTCTCTAAATTCAGGCTGGATGTACTCAAGGTCATGTTTTGCTCTAATTTTCTTCAGCTTCATCTTGAACTTACATATGATTAATCATTGGTCTCTTCTGCACTTGGCTCCTGGCCTTGTTGCAACGATGATATTGAGCTTCTCCATCATCTCTTTCCACAGACATAGTTGATTTCATTCCTGTGTGTTCTGTCTGGTGAGTTCCACATGTATAGTCTCCTTTATGTTGCTGAAAAAAAAGTTATTCGTAAAGAAAAATTTGTTGGTTTTACAATATTCTAACATGCGATGCCTGACATTGTTTCTAACACCAAGGCCATATTTTCCAACTACCAATCCTTCTTCATTGTCTCCAACTTTCACATTCTAATCACCAATAATTATCAATGCATCTTGACTGCAATTTTGATTAATTTCAGACTTCATAAGTTGATAAAATCTTTGATTTCCTTATCTTTGGCATTAGTGTTTGGTGGGTAAATTTGAATAATAGTCATATTAACTGGTTTTCTTCATTGGAGTATGGATATATCCTGTCTCTGACAGCATTGCACTTCAGGATAGATCTTGAAATGTTCTTTTTTAAGGATGAGTGTGATGCCATTCCTCTTCAATTTGTTGTTCCCATGATAGTCCAAATCAAAACGTATAATACCAGTCCATTTCAGCTCACTAAGGTCTAGGATATCCGGATGCCCATCTTTATGTTTTTTGTTTCATTTTTTACAATTTCATTTCTCAGAGATTCATACTTCATACATTTCATGTTCTGATTATTAAGGGCTATTTGCCAGTTTCTTTTCATTTTGAGTCATGCTAATAAAATTGAATATCTTAATCTGATAAAATAGAATAAGAAAGCAGTCTTAAACAGACAATTCACAACGAAAGAAGGAGTGGAGCGACTAATATCTGTCTCCATATTAAAAAAATAAGAGAAATATAGGGAAAAAATGCATATCATATACATCAAATGTAATAATTTTATTGCATTTGAGAACATGGTGGAAATAAGGAAATATTGAGTGGCCTGTCCTAAAGGTAAATTTTTTTAATCCAGGTCCCTGGGTGCGACAATTTGAAAGTTAACTGAGTTAAATTAATAAATGTATCTAAAAGAAACCTACTCCTTGGTGAACGCAAATAGTTTAGAAAATTAGCAGACACCCTAGATGTTTTCTTAAGCTTTCAAGGGCTTCAGACATTAACACATTGCTTGCTATCTCCTCAGGGAGAGCCTCAAGGGCTGAGAGAAAGCTATAAATTGTTTCCACTATGCCATGCTAAGGAGCTAATAAAACAGATTGATTACAGGTAAAAGGCATAATTTTTTATGCAGTGCCATTTTTCTAACATCTAGAATGTTTTGGTGACATTTTCAAGGCTTCATTTTAATCAATGGCAAAGCAACAGCAAAATAGTAAGAATTTTGATTTAGTTCTGTCTGCTTTCCATCATTATCCCTGATAAGTTTTATATGAGGTAGATGTGGACTTCTCGTATTCTCTTTTCTAATTTAACGCTTTGAATTTTAATGTCTGCATTTGCTTGCTAATAGTTTACTCAGAGACTGCTCTGCTTATAGTGTTCAGGAATAGATATATGCAAGTTAAGAAAGAAAAGAAAGAGAGAGAGAGAAAGAAAGAGAGAGAGAAGAAGGAAGGAAGGAAGGAAGGAAGGAAGGAAGGAAGGAAGGAAGGAAGGAAGGAAGGAAGGAAGGAAGGAAGGAAGGAAGGAAGGAAGGAAGGAAGGAAGGAAGGAAGGAAGGAAGGAAGGAAGGAAGGAAGGAAGGAAGGATAGATGATGATAGATTAGATAGATGATAGACAGATCAGACGGACAGACAGACAGATAGATAGATAGATATAGACACACAGACATAGTTAGGAAGAAGTAATCACTACAAAATTTTAAACCAACCATTCTGTTATCTTAACCTGTAGGGCTATTGTTGTGTTTTTAAAACATCTGAGGTATATTCAGATACTTTTTTTTTTGAGATTATAATTAAATGGATCTCTGATGTCTCATGGCACATAAAAGTTCTGATGTTAAATGGAAGACGCTTCATGTTCAGACAGATTTTAAATAACTTCCAGTAATTCACATATATGTCATCGTCAGTATATTTTCTTTTTCTCCTACGCTATTGTGTCATATGGTGATTTTTTAACTTTCTTTTTTTTCATAAAAAGTAGAGGATTTTTTTTTTTTACAAGGCAGAGTTTGTGACATTAATGTTTCACTATTTGTTCAGATTTCCTCATATATCCTAGATTTCTCCATGAGAAAAACTACATATATCTGATGTGTTAAAAAAAAACTTAGAATGTGTCAGTTATAATACTAATGCTCAATTGGAGGAGAAATTATGTAGACTAACAAAGAAAGTCATCTATAGAATGGCACTTTCAGGCACTTCAGTCATAGAATGGGTTTTATGGAAATGTGGGGCTGGGGTCAGTTACAAGGATAGAACCATAATGAACCTAGTCATTATGAAAGTGGTGGCAAAGAATTTAAGTCACAGTCCAGAAGAATTTACCTATAAATATCATAGAGATCAAAACAATTAACAAAAAAAATCATTTCAAGTAATTACTGGCAACATCAAAAAAAATAGGTGACAAGGATGATAGACAAATACATGATAGATAGTTATACAGAGAGACATATGGATGAATGGATGGATGGGTGGATAGATGGAAGGATGGATGGATAGATAGATAAAGTGTACTAAACACACTCTATTTTAGAGTTATTTTCAAGTAACAAAGACACATTGAAGCATTTAATTCTCATGTATTCTTCATAACAATCCTGCAAGAAAGTGTTAGAATATGATTTTTCAGGTAGGGATAAACAGATTCATATAACTTATGTTATTTACCCAAAGTACCACTTTGTATATCTTACAAATGGAGGTATAACCCAACCTAGTATAGCAGAGGCTGTATCTAGGTTCATACAAAGGAATGTTTTCATCTATAAAGACAAATAATCCCTATTGTAATCAATTATATATCTATCTAAAACTCATCTACTATGTTGATTGTTCCATCCTGAACCAACTGTAATCATGAGTTTGCATAAGATAATGTTTTGAAATGAAAGGTTCAAAATGTTTTCACATATTTCTTCTTTGTTGTTGTTGTTAGGTTCTATCGAGTCGGTTCTGACTCATAGCGACCCTATGCACAACAGAATGAAACACTGCCTGGTCCTGCGCCATCCTTACAATCGTTTGTTATGCTTGAGCTCATCGTTGCAGCCACTGTGTCAATCCACCTCGTTGAGGGTCTTCCTCTTTTCCGCTGACCCTGTACTTTGCCAAGTATGATGTCCTTTCTCCAGGGACTGATCCCTCTTGACAATGTGTCCAAAGTACATAAGATGCAGTCTCGCCATCCTTGCTTCTAAAGAGCATTCTGGCTGTACTTCTTCTAAGACAGATTTGTTCGTTCTTTTGGCAGTGCATGGGATATTCAATATTCTTCACCAACACCACAATTAAAAGGCGTCAATTCTACTTCAGTCTTCCTTATTCATCGTCCAGCTTTCACATGAATATGATGCGATTGAAAATACCATGGCTTGGATCAGGCAAACCTTAGTCTTCAGGGTGACATCTTTGCTCTTCAACACTTTGAAGAGGTCCTTTGCAGCAGATTTACCCAATGCAATGCATCTTTTGATTTCTTGACTGCTGCTTCCATGGCTGTTGATTGTGGATCCAAGTAAAATGAAATCCTTGACAACTTCAGTCTTTTCTCCGTTTATCATGATGTCGCTCATTGGTCCACTTGTGAGGATTTTTGTTTTCTTTATGTTGAGATGTAATCCATACTGAAGGCTGTGGTCTTTGATCTTCATTAGTAAGTGCTTCAAGTCTTCCTCACTTTCAGTAAGCAAGCTTGTGTCATCTGCATAACGCAGGTTGTTAAGGAGACTTTCTCCAATCCTGATGCCCTGTTCTTCATATAGTCTAGCTTTTCTTTAGGTATACGAAAAAGATAAAAGTTTTAAGAAGAGTACAATAAATATCCATGTATCTAACACCTAAAGGTTTAACAGTTTATCCATTTTTGTTTCATCTATCAATCTATCCATTAATCTATAATATGTGTGTGTGTGTGTGTGTGTGTGTATAAAATTTGTGGGAGTAGGGTATATATTCAAATATCCTAATAAGGAAAGATTGGATTTATATTATTCACACTGGATTTGTATACTAAAAATCCATCGGACGACTATGTTAAAGCTATTGACGATGCTGATGTCTCTATCCAGAATAGGTTTCCTGATAGACCTAGATGGACAAACACAGTCTAACAGTGCTGAATGAATTCATCCTGTTGGGAATCACAGACTGTCCTGAGCTGCAGACTCCATTGTTTGGACTGTCCCTCATCAACTACATGATCTCAGTGGTGGGCAACTTGGGTATGGTCATCCTCACCAAGATAGACTCTAGTCTACAAACTCCCAAGTATTTTTTTCTCAGATACGTAGCTATCACTGATCTTGGTTACTCAATAGCTGTGGGACCCATAATGTTGGTAAATTTTGTTGTGCATGAAAATACAATCTCCTATTATTTTTGTGCTATACAGCTAGTTATTTTTATTTTGTTCATAAATAGTGAATTTTTTATTCTGTCAGCAATGTCTTATCACCACTATGTAGCCAGCTGTAACCCTCTGCTCTACACAGTCATCACGTCACAAAGGACGTGGTGGGTGCTGGTGGTGACTCCCTACCTCTACACCACATTTGTTTCTCTTCTCCTCACCATAAAGATTTTTAATTTATTCTTCTGTGGCTACAATGTCATCAGGCATTTCTACTGTGATGGTCTCCCCTTGTTGTCTTTCCTCTGCTCAGACACACTTGGAATTGAATCGATCATTCTCATCTTAGCAGCTTTTGATTTAATTTCATCCTTCCTAATAGTTCTTGTTTCTTACCTGCTCATTCTTCAATCATTCTCAAGATGAAGTCAGCTGAGGGCAGGCACAAGGCTTTCTCCACTTGTGGATCCCACCTAACAGTGGTGGTAGTGTTCTATGGGACTTTAATCTTTATGTACATGCAGCCCAAGTCCAGTTCCTCCTTTGACACTGATAAAATGGCTTCCATATTTTACATACTGGTTATTCCCATGTCAAATCCCTTGATCTATAGTTTAAGGAATAAAGATGTAAAATATGTCTTACATAGGACTTTGGGACAATTATGTAATATATTTACTCAAAGTTCACTATACCATATGATTCATATAAATTACATTATGGGCTTTAAACTGTTTTCTCTCTGCCTCCAAAGGGAATAGCAAGCAAAAAAGCATAGACAAGTTCAACATATATTTCTATGTTGCCTTCTACCACTCAGTTTACTAAGAGCTATAAAGAGATTAATAAATAAAACAGTAAAAAATGATGACTTCCTGACCAGTGCCTGATCTCTAAAATCTATATGATTCTGTTAAAACTCAACCACAAAAAGACAAACAACCCAATCAAGAAGTGGACAAAGGATATGAACACGCACTTCACTAAAGAAGATATTCAGGCAGCTAACAGATACATGAGAAAATGCTCTCGATCATTAGCCATTAGAGAAATGCAAATTAAAACTACGATGAGATTCCATCTCACTCCACCAAGGCTGGCATTAATCCAAAAAACACAAAATAATAAATGTTGGAGAAGCTGTGGAGAGATTGGAACTCTTATACACTGCTGATGGGAATGTAAAATAGTACAACCACTTTGGAAATCTATCTGGCGTTATCTTAAACAGTTAGAAATAGAACTACCATACAACCCAGAAATCCCACTCCTCGGGATATACCCTAGAGAAATAAGAGCCTTCACACGAACAGATATATGCACACCCATGTTTATTGCAGCTCTGTTTACAATAGCAAAAAGCTGGAAGCAACCAAGGTGTCCATCAACAGATGAGTGGTTAAATAAATTGTGGTATATTCACACAATGGAATACCACGCATCGATAAAGAACAGTGACAAATCTGTGAAACATTTCATAACATAGAGGAACCTGGAAGGTATTATGCTGAGCGAAATTAGAGGCAAAAGGACAAATATTGTATAAGACCACTATTACAAGATCTTGAGAAATAGTATAAACTGAGAAGAACACATACTTTTGTGGTTACGAGGGGGGAGGGAGGGAGGGTGGGAGAGGGTTATTTACTGATTAGTTAGTAGATAAGAACTACTTTAGGTGAAGGGAAGGACAATACTCAATACAGGGAAGGTCAGCTCAACTGGACTGGACCAAAAGCAAAGAAGTTTCTGGGATAAACTGAATGCTTCAAAGGTCAGCGGAGCAAGGGCGGGGGTTTGGGAACTATGGCTTAAGGGAACTTCTAAGTCAATTGGCAAAATAATTCTATTATGAAAACATTCTGCATCCCACTTTGAAATGTGGTGTCTGGGGTCTTAAATGCTAACAAGCAGCCATCTAAGATGCATCAATTGGTCTCAACCCACCTAGATCAAAGGAGAATGAAGAACACCAAGGTCACACAATAACTATGAGCCCAAGAGACAGAAAGGGCCACAGGAACCAGAGACTTACATCGTCCTGAGACCAGAAGAGCTAGATGGTGCCTGGCCACAACCGATGACTGCCCTGACAGGGAGCACAACAGAGAACCCCTGAGGGAGCAGGAGATCAGTGGGATGAAGACCCCAAATTCTCATAAAAAGACCAGACTTAATGGTCTGACTGAGACTAGAGGAATCCCGGCAGTCATGTACCCCAAACCTTCTGTTGGCCCAGGACAGGAACCATTCCCGAAGACAACTCATCAGACATGGAAGGGACTGGACAATGGGTTGGAGAGAGATGCTGGTAAAGAGTGAGCTACTTGTATCAGGTGGACACTTGAGACTGTGTTGGCATCTCCTGTCTGGATGGGAGATAGGAGAGTAGAGAGGGTTAGAAACTAGCAAAATTGTCACGAGAGACTGGAAGGGCTGACTCATTAGGGGGAGATTAAGTGGGAGTATGGAGTAAGGTGCATATAAGCTTATATGTGACAGGCTGACTTGATTTGTAAATGATCACTTAAAGCTCAATAAAAATTATTTAAAAAAATGTTGTCTTCCTTAAGCAGGAGAGATGTATTATAAGCATACTAATTAAGAAATTTTATAGGATATTAGAAGGAGTTAGGTGGTGATTAAAAAAAAGAAATGAAAAACAAGAGTAAATATGCCCAGTGGGATAGGGAAACAGTAGTAGATACAGGAAGAATTCCAAGTATCTGGTGTTTTCCCCATTTAGAAGAAAAAAAAAATTGTAGAAAGTATATGTGTGCGTGTATGTATGTGCGTGTAGGTGCATGTATGCGTGTACGTGTGTGCATGTGTTTATGTGTGCTTGTGTGTATGTGCGTGCACACTTGTTTGTATGTGTATGTGAATGTATGTATACCTACGTGCATGTGTCTGTACGTGTACATATGTGTGTATGTATATGTGTGTGTGTGTTCGTGTCTGCATACCTTCTGTTTTGTGTTCATTCTCTGCCCAGGGGTGGCTAATTCTGATTGCAAGAAGGCTCTGTATAGTGGGATGATATGAAATTTGCTCAAATGTCCACTTTCTAAACCTTGAAATCCATCTCTTTCATCATCAGCGCCTTTATTTTCATATATGAGCCCTTAGAATCTGTTTGCTTTGTTATTATTTCTATCGTTATTATAACAGTAATATAAACAGTAATAAAATATAGTTATTATATTTGATAAGACCAGCTCAGTATCTGTTTTTCTCTAAATGAGCCCATTTTGTCTGTATCATTAGATATACCAGGTAAGATAAATTTATTGGCGTCAGCCACAGAAGTTTCCGGGTTTTTTTCATTTTTTCTCTTCCAGATGGATATCACTTCCTTATTGGACGCTTCTGTCTCATAGATTTTTCCCCTTATCTGTCTAGAAAACAATAGTTACTCTATTTAGGAGACATTATCTGTTTAAGGTATCCTTGCATAAGAGGTCTATGGTATGATGACTTAGGTCATTTGCCTTGTTTTTTTTTTTTTTTAAGAATGTTCTCAAATTTGTGTAATATGAGTGTGCACTATATTTTGAGTGACCTATTGTTTGAATTCACTGTTTTGACTATTCTACTTGGAAGAAGCAAAAGAAGATAATCCCATGATTTGAACTATGCTGTGTTTCTAGTGAGTGAGGTGTGATTTGTAGTATTTTATATATTTGACATGGTTTCTGCACATGTTATTGTTGTTAGGTGCCATCAAGTTGGTTTTGACTCATAGTGACCCTATATACAACAGGAGGAAGCACTGCCGGGTCCTGTGCTATCCTCACAATAGTTTTTATGTTTGAGCCCATTGATGCAGCCACTGTTGTCAATTCATCTCCTTGAGGGTCTTTCTCTTTCTTGCTGACCCTCTACTTTACCAAGCATGACATCTTTCTCACAGAACTGAGGCGTCCCGATAACTGGTCCAAAGTATATGAAATGTAATCTTGCCTGACTTGCTTCTAAGGAGCATTGTGGTTGTATTCTTCAAAGACAAATTTGTTCATTCTTTTGGCAGTCCACGGTATATTCAATATTCTTCGCCAACACCACAGTTCAAAGGCATTAATTCTTCGGTCTTCCTTATTCATCATCCAGCTTTCACATGCATATGAGGCGATTGAAAACACCATGCCTTGGGTAGGAGCACCTTAGTCTTCAAGGTAATACCTTTGCTTTTCAACATTTAAAGAGGTCTTTTGCAACAAATTTGCCCAATGCAGCATGTCTTTTGCTTTCTTGACTGCTGCTTCCAGGAGCATTGAATGTGGATCCAAGTAAAATGAAATCTTTGACAACTTCAATCTTTTCTTCATTTATCTCAATGTTGCCTATTGGTCCCGTTGTGAGGGTTTTTATTTTCTTTAAGTTGAGGTGTAATATATAATGAAGGTTTGGCCTATGATTTTCATCAGTTAAGTGCTTCAAGTCCTCTTCACCCTCAGCAAGCAAGGTTGGGGATCATCTGCATAACACAGGTTGTTAATAAGTCTTCTCCCAAACCTGATTCTGCATTCTTCATGGAGGCCAGTTTCTCAGATTGTTTGCTCAGCATACAGAATAGGTATAGGTATAGTGAAAGATACAACCCTGATGCACACCTTTCCTGACTTTAAACCACTCAGTATCCCCTTGTTCTGTTTGAATGAGATTGCCTTTTGATCTAGGTACATGTTCTGCATAAGCACAATTAAGTGTTCTGGAGTTCCCATTATTCTCAATGTCATCAATAATTTGTTATGCTTCACACGGTCGAATGCCTTCACATAATCAATAAAACACAGGTAAACATATTTCTGGTATTCTTTGCTTTCAGCCAGGATTCATCCGACAGCATCTATGTGTTTTTTCTGGACATAGTTCTTCCATATTCCTTGCTAATTTTCCATGCATATTTTTGTATTTTTATCCCTTTAATAGTAACAAAAAAATTGTAATGAGAAAGAAAAAATAAATTTTAAATATACTAAGGTTGTCTATTAAAAAAAAAAGATCCAATCTAGGTTTTAGTTTAGCACCATACAAGGGGGGGTATGATATATTTTCATGTATAGAGAGACTAGAAAACACGTAAGAAAAAAAAAGTCACTGGTAAAGAGAGTATCAAAATGGAAATTTCAGTTTAATATACTCTGCATCCTCACTCAGGTCCAAGTGAGCTGATTGGGAAACTTTATTAAGCTTTTAGGAAAAAAAGAAGTAGCCTATTCCACATAAAATCTTCCACAAATCTGAAGAAAACAGTGTATTTGCATTTTCCATATGAACGTAGCTTTAACCGTGATATCAAACTCAGGCAAAGACATTAAAAGAAGAGAAAACAACAGAACACATATATGTAAAATGTAAAGAAAAATTTAAGAAATTGAGCCTGATGACATGTAAAGACAATAACACACCAAATTAGGTGTTCTCCAGAAATGCACGGATAGTTCTACATTAAAAAAAAATCAATTACTGATATTAAACGTAATAACAAATTACAAATGAAAAACAATGCCATATGAGTAGATCTAGAGGAATATTTTAAAAGTTCTAATAATTGTGATAAGGCTTTGAGAACGCTAGTATTAAAATGGAATATCCTCAAACTGATAGAGGGCACCCATGAAAAACCTACAGCTACCATCACACGTGGTATGAAAAATTGAATACATTCTCAGTAAGACCAGGAAAAAAACAAGTAAGTCCACTCTTACCAAACATGTTTATATTTTAGTGGATATTCTAGGTAACACAATAAGGCAATAAAAGGCAATAAAAAATTAAACAAATAAATAGAAAGCATCCAGATTGGAAAGGAAGAAGGAAAACTTTTTTTTTAATGATAGAAGACATGATTTTTTTATGTAAAAAATCTAATAGAGCCTACATTACATTTATAGAACTAAAAAGATAACTTTTTTTTGTGAATTTACTTTCAGCTTATTAGTTTATTAAAAAAAAAAAACAAAGCCCGTTTGGATTTTAAGTGGGCTTGCATCAACTCTATAGATTTATTTGGGGATTTCATAGATATAAAGCCAAAAGCAAAATCCATAAAAAAGTTTAACCACATCAAATATTAAAACTTATGCTCTTCAAAAGACAGTTGTATAAAAACCAGTTATATTCTGGGAGATAATACTTTCAAATAACATATCTCATAAATGGTTTGTTTCCATGATATACAGATATCTCAAAGCTCAAAAAACAGAAAAGAAATAAAAAGAAAGAGAGAAGGAAAGAAAAGAAATGAAACAGTCCACAAACATGGCCATAAATACAACAATTTACCCAAGGAACATATACAGTTGGCAAATAAGCACATAAAAATGTTCAGTTCATTAACCTTTGGTGAATTTCAAGTGAAAACATTAATGACAGATCTCTATACAGCTATTAGAATATCAGATAGCTGGTAAGTATGTGAAGGGACCAGAACTCTCATATGCTGCTAGTGGAAAATTAAATCTGTGTCAATACTTTAAAAAATAATTTATTTTAAGTATCAGGGTCTTAAAAAGCTGAACATGGTTTTACCATATTATTTAGCCATTTTACTCATATATACTCAAGAGGAATGACAGCATTTTTTCTTATAAAGATATGTATACAAATGTTCATAACAACTTTATTTGTAATACTCAAAAACTAGAATCAACCCAAAGGTTCATCTACTTTAGAATGAATAAATAAATTGTGATATATCCAAGAGAGTGCCCATCACTCAATAATAAAAACTTCTGAATTACTGGTACATGCAAACATATGGAAGAAAAGTACAAAATGACAGGTTGGGCTTTGTCAAAATTAAAACAACCCACACTTAGAAATTTATTCCAGAGAAATGAAAATTTATGTTCATACAAAAACCCTTACACAAATATTCACAGAAACATTAATAACTAAAAATTGGTAACCACCTAAAATGTCCCTCTATAGGTGAACGAGTAATCAAACTGTAGTAAATTCATGATGAAATAATACTCAGCAGTGAAAAGGAACAAATTATTAATGCTTATGATAGCATGGAAGGACCTCAATAGAACCAATGTGAAGTGAAAAAAAATCTATCTCTAGAGGTTGTTGTTATCTGCCATTGAGCTGACTGCAACTTACAGTGACAGAATAAAGTGTTGCCTGGCCCTGTGCTATCCTCACAATCATTGGCATGTTTGAGTCCATGTTGCAGCCACTGTGTCAGTCCAACTCATGAAGGGCTTCCCTCATTCTCCTTGGCCCTCTGCTTCACCAAATATGATGTTCTCCTCCAGCAACTGGTCTTTCCTAAAGACACGTCCAAAGCAAGAAAGCCAGAACATGTTCTGTTGGAAGCAAAAAAAAAAAAAAAAAAAACCTACCATTAAAGAATTTTTGGTTTGTGAGATGCTTTTGAGTCAATTGTGACTTATAGTGACCTACAAGACAGAGTAGAAATGCCCCATAGGGTTATCTAGGCTGTAATCTTTATGGATGCAGATGGCCAGATCTTTTCTCCCTGGAATGGCTTGGGGGTAAAAACTGGCAACCTTTCAGTTAGCAGTGAGTTTTGGACATTGCACAACCATGCCTCCTCTCCATTAAAGGGTAAGCAAGTGAATATATATGCATAATACCCACTAAACCATTGCTGTCGAGGGGACTCTGACTCACAGTGATCCTGTAAGACAGAGTAGAACTGTCCCATAAGGTTTCCAAGGAGCACCTGGTGGATTTGAACTGCTGACCTTTTGGTTAACAGCCATAGCTCTTAACCACTATGCCACCAGAGTTCCCTCATGAGCACCACCAGCTAATAATATCTCATACATATTGAATGCCATATCATAGTCATTTTCTATATATATACACACACACATTCACACCCCCCCCACTACATAGGACAAATAAGCAAAAAAAAAAATTTTAAAGGCCACAAATGGATACATTACAAATATTTACAATGACAAATGCTGCAAAAGGATTTATAGCACAATAAATATAAATTCATAGTAAAACAGTACACACAAAATATCTGTTTTTCAAGGAACAATTTGGTTGGTTTCAAATGGCCAACTTTCCTGCTAGTAGCTGAATGCTTAACCACCTGCACCACTCAGGGGCCTTAGAAGGCTCCATGTATAAATCATTAGGTGAGAAGGTAGAGTAATTGTAGAAGATTAGTAAAGATGACCCAAATGCAGAGGTCGTTCATCATCTGTAAGGATAATATTTTGTAAAATTTCCTCTCAGGAGACTATCAAAGTATAAGGCCAAATATGTCAATGAACCAGGTGTAAACTCCAATAAACAAGTTACAAAAGTAGGATAGTACTTTTATTATTATTATTATTGAAGGTAGAAAAGAATAAAGGCTATAACCCCAAATACATCTAAATTGAAAACGAGTTATTTGAGAATACAATCTGTTATGAAGTAAGAGAGAATTAATCTTTATTTTTTCTGGATGAGATACTTTTTTCAGTCCTTAATAGTGGAAACTTTTTTTTCCTTTAACCAACTTTTTTGTTTGCTGTGGAGTTGTCTCCTATGCATAGCAACCTTACCCATAACAGAATGAAACGTTGCCTAGCTTGCACCATCTTTTTATTTGCCCTTAAAATCATTGCACATTGTTTCCAGAGTAGGGGAAGAAAATACAACTAAATGAGTCTTACAATAAACATTCAATTATAAAATAAATAATCCAAGAATATCTTTCTTCAATCAGTAGGGCATTGCCACTGAAGATTAGAAAGTCGTAGTAAGAGATGTTCACACATTCTGCCATAATTTTATATGCACCTGAGGCATTATGTCAAAAATATCAAGGAAAAATTCTATCAAATGCTAAGTGATTATAGAAATATTGGCTGAATAAATGCGTTTAGAAATGAGTTATTCTAAAGGAATAAAGATTAATTAAAAGATCAGTAACCCAAGGCACAGAGGGTCTGTCCTTCTTGACTTTGAAATCACAAAGTCAGATGTAATATAATTGTAATGATAATCTTACAAGATGAAATGATCATCAGGCTAGGGATAGAAAAATTCAGTCCTGGTCTTTGCTAGATGGCCAAGAATAAGTTGTATTCTTTTTTAATTTTTTTGGATCTATATTATCAAGCAGAAGGATCATTCTGTGATCATTCTGTTATTGAAGGACAGAGCTTAGTTCTGGAGTGAATACTAGGATCTGAATTTGTGCTTGTGAATCATCAGCTTGGCCTGGCTCCAGTGATACTCTGCCCCTGGGAACAACCTACCACTGCAGGGCTAGATGGAAACTCACTGCATGGTGATTAGCTCCTCAGTCAGTAGAGACCCAACCTCAAAGGGATGCAATTACAATGATGCAAGTCAGCGCATTTCCAGTTTTTGAAAATAGCACTCTGGCCTCTTTTAGCGCAGGTCCATTACCCAAAGGAAGACATTTTATTAATGACACTTCTTCTAAGACTTGGGTTGGAAACTGCTTTCAAATTAAGCTCAAAATACAGCCAGATGGCAGGCATAGTCCCTTGAATAACTTTGTAATTAGCTTTCCTGGCTGTCTTTTGGCAATCTTTTCTATTTAGAGAAAATTTAAATTACCCTGCCAACCACAAAGGTTGTTTCCTATTTAAGTCTTTTGAAAATCACTGGACACTCTGCCCGTTGCCACCGAGTCCTTTGAAAATAATTTCCCATTAAGTAACAGGACTACTATGGCACTAGTTTTTTTTAACAGGACTATTTGCTGGCTGTACAGGTCCTGATTTACTTGCCTCTACATTTGGAACAACCACTTTGAAACTCTCACATGTCATAATTTCTTGCTCTTCTATAAAAGAAGCTTCATGTGAGTAAATCCTGGATGAAGTCAGACCTTTGGTTACTCTGATGTGATCCTAGAATATTTATCTCAACAGTCTTCTACCTTCTACCTACCGGGACCACTGGGTAACTGACTGGGTTCTCAGAAGTCAGAGATGACGCCAGACTGAGTTTTGGAGGTGGCCCTAAAAACTTAAGTATTAGACGTGTTCCTATTAATTTAAGTTGCTGTTTTGAAATTGTTGAAATAATGGAATCATCTAAACACACACACAATTATACTTAAAATGTGTTAATAATTCACCTGTTTGTTTGATTTACACAAATTGTGATCTCAGGGTAAGAGCTTTGAGCTATCAACCATTTTTAGCTTGATTTACTTTAATAACTTTTGGCACTTTATCAAAACTTAAACTTAAATGTTTTGATAATTTGATATTTTGTCCTCTATCCAGATATGAATATTAGTAAATAAAAGAGTGTGTGCACATGCTTCAGAGATGTGCTTGTAGAAAGGAAAGGAATGGGAATACTTGGTGTGATGAGGATAGTTTAAATTTTTTTTTCTGTTTTCCTTCTATTCTCTTTCATATATTTAATAGATTAAAATACATTTATATATATATATATATATATATATATATATATATATATATATATATATATATATATATATATATGTATAGTCCTGGTAGTGGAAACCCTGGTGACATAGTGGTTAAGTGCTACAGCTGCTAACCAAAGGGTCGGCAGTTCGAATCCTCCAGGCGCTCCTTGGAAACTCTATGGGGCAGTTCTACTCTGTCCTGTAGGATCACTATGAGTCGGAATCGACTCGACGGCACTGGGTTTGGTTTTTGGTTAGTCCTGGTGGTGCAGTGGTTAAGTATTTGGCTGCTAATCAAAAGGTCGGTAGTTCGAATCCATCAGCCATGCCTTGGAAACCCTATGGGGCAGCTCTACTCTGTCTAATAGGGTCACTATGAGTCAGAATCAACTCAACAGCTATGGGATATATATATGTGTATATATATATCGATTGCCGTTGAGTCAATTTCGACTCATAGTGACCCTATAAGACAGATTAGAACTGCCCTATGGGGTTTTCAAGGCTGTAATCTTTATGGAACCAGACTGCCACATCTTTCTCTCACAGAGTGGCTGGTGGGCTTGAACTGCTGATCTTTCGGTTAGCACCTGAGCACTTTAACCACTAACACCACCAGGGTGCTCTCTCTCTCTCTCTCTATGTATATATCTTGTTTCCTTTTGTACCAATTTCTTTAACCTTAATTTTTCTACAATAGCCTCTGAGAAAAAACTTACATGGTGTTTTTATTTTTTTCTGTTTTAATTAGTTAATGATACTTCAGACTTTTGGTTTTCATTATCAATGTCATGGGGAGTTGAAATCTTTAAAATATGTTTCTCAATCAATATAAAACCTTACACACCTATTTGTGAGCATCTCTTCTTAAGAGGGTGGTGGTAGTGGTGTGTTAGGGGTGATGCTGGTGATTTTCTCAGGAAGAGGGTGGAGAAGTTAAGAAAGAATAACCCTCTGCTGTCTGCAGAAGCATTCCAAGTAAACATTAATTTTTGTGTCTACAATGGCATACTAACTTCCATCCCACACAAAAGAGCTATTGGAGATTATTCCATCTTAACAAGTCCTCAACTCTCAAGAAAAGCACGGTGTATTTTTAAGGCTTACTGACGGAAATAGTCCTTTTAAAGCCCTTATGGATGATGTATGTGCTTGGGGCATACACCTTCAAAAGAAAGCAGAGCCCTTGATTGTTCATTAAAAATGACGACCCAGAAATTACCCTTCTGTGTCCCCAGTGTTATGGACCACTATTTCTGTGATGTACTACCTTTGTTGAAACTTGCCTGCATGGATACTTATGTCATGAATCTACTCGTGGTGTTTAATAGTGGGGCCACATGCATGGTGCATTTCATAATCCTGATCATCTCCTATGTTTTCACCTTATGCTCTCTGAGTAACAGGAGTGCAGAAGGAAGAAAGAAAGCCCTCTCTACCTGCACTTCTGACATTATCGTTGTCATCTTATTCTTTGTTCCATGTATATTCGCTTACACTTGTCCCTCAATCACATTTCCAGTGGGCAAGATGGTGGCTGTGTTTTACACTATTCGGACACCCTTGCTCAACCCTCTGATTTACACTCTGAGGAATGCAGATATATAAAATGCCATGAGAAAGTTATGGTGCAACCAACTACGATTTGAGACAGCAAAGAACAGAAGATTCTAGCTGTTAATTCTGTCATAATTTGAATAAAATTGGGTAGATAGAGAAGAAAAAATATTCTTATCTTGATGTGGACAATAGCATTCTCTCCCAGAAGTATGTTTGGGGACATTAGTAGAGTGAGCACAGACCCATTTATTTTGAGCCAATGTCAATAAAGTAACAGAACATTAAGTACGGTAATATTTGTGGGAGCACAAGCCCACTCCCCACTTCTGCTTTCTGGGGTTGATACCCGTGTTCTTTTGCTGTATGTGACCCAGATCCTGTTGTGTATATAGCTTCACCTCACTCTTTCATACATTCTGGTTTGAGCTTCTTTTCTCCGTGTCTTTCATCCAAGTTTAATAATTTGTCCCTGATTTCTGGCTGATTTTTTTGTTTTTGTTGTTGGCCAATAAGTTTTGGCACTACTAAATCTGGGCTTTTCTGGTTCAACAGCCAATAGGATGAGATCACTATGAGAATCTCATAGGAGCATACAGATGAGCTAATTAAGCCCCTATTTGATGCTTGGCTCCCTTTTGTAATGTCCTTAAAAAAATTTTAAGAAAAGGACATCCTTTCACCTCCCTCTTGAACACATACAGTGAGCAACTCATGTGCTTCTATTCAAATAAAGACAATTCTAGTTGTAATAAATATTAACTGTGTTGTCATAATCTTTTCCTATGTACTTTGATATCATTTTTCTTGTTCAACATGTTAATCATTATTCATTCATAAAATTTAGTTCCATATACATTTTTTGTTGAAGCTTCAGTCAATGGATACTGCCCAAATCTTTTGGTTAGTAAATTGGTGACAATTTTGTAAAATTGTGAGGGTTATATTGTAACGAGGAACATGACATGGATGAGATCATAAAGAGAAAAATTTCTTTTTTTTCTTTATAATAAAAAAAGATAGTAACTGACATATAGAGAAAAAGAGTTAATGTTATAATAATTCATCCAAATGAGACTCTCTGCTTGGAAATATACAAGCCCTGGTGGTACAGTGGTTAAGAGCTACAGCTGCTAACCAAAAGGTCGGCAGATCAACCCACCAGCCGCTCTTGTAAACTCTATGCGGCAGCTCTACTCTGTCAGATAGATTCGCTGTGAGCTGGAATCAACTCGAAGGCAACTTTTTTTTTTTTGGCTTAGAAATATAGAACTAAATATATCAAAAAAGTAAAACTTCTCATTAGGTATCAGGCATAGTCCTAGTGCAAGGAATATGTTTCACTGATCAGCGGCCCGTCTGCCTGGTAGGTACGCTTCCTTTTGAAGAGGAATATTTCAGGCTACGGATTCTTGAGACCATAATCAATAATGCCCTTTTTGTCAAATCCTAGTTTTATCAAGCAAATATCCTATAATAATTTGGCTTCCTATAGAGAGTTTCCTTCCTGGAGAGAAAGATATCGACCAATGACTGAAATAAGTATTTTAATGCTCTTGACCTCGATCTATGTATCTATCTATGAAAGTAAATATTTATATAATTAAATACAGATATTTTAATAAATATATACATATATAATAACCAACTATTTATATATCGCATGTTATGGATTGAATTTTGTCCCCCCAAAATATGTGTCAACTTGGTTAGGCCATGATTCCCAGCATTGTGTAATTTCCCTCCATTTAGTGATTGTAATTTTTTGTTAAAGAGGTTTAGGGTAGGATCGTACACCCTTACTAAGGTCACATCCCTGATCTAATGTAAATGGAGTTTCCCTGGAGTGTGACCTGCACTACCTTTCATCTTACAAGAGATAAAAGGAAAGGGAAGCAAGCAGAGGTACCTCTTACCACCAAGAAAGCAGTGCTGGGAGCAGAGCACGTCCTTTGAACCTGGGTTCCTGTGGCAAGGGACTTCCTCCAGAGCCAAGAGAGAAAGCCTTCCCCTGATGCTGATGCCCTGAATTTAGACTTCTAGCCTACTAGACATGAGAGAGTAAATTTTTCTTTGTTGAAGCCATCTACTTGTGGTATTTCTGTTATAGCAGCACTTGATGACTAAGACATCACACATGTAGATCTATAACGTAATGTCACTTGAACACTGAGGGCCTTTGTATGAGTTATCTTCGGAAATAACTCTAAAAATGTTACAACATCAAAAAATGTTATAGCAGTTCTCACCTGACCTATTAGGGGAAAAAAATGCTGACCTTCATAAGTTATACAGAATCTGATATATTTTCTCATCAATTCCTCTATACTCTTGGTTTGAGCTACCATTATCTCTCACTTAAGTAATAGCAACATTGTTGTTTTTATTAGGTGCTGTTGAGTCGGTTCCAACTCATAGCAAGCAACCCTATAGGACAGAGGAGAACTGCCCCATAGGGTTTCCGAAGAGCAACTGATGGATTTGAACTGCTGACTTTTTCTTTAGCAGCTGAGCTCTTAATCACTACACCACCAGGGGTCCACCAAGTGAAAGCAATAGACTCTAACATTCTTCTTGCTTCTACTGTTGTCCTGCTATGGCCATTTTTAACACAGCAGCCAAAGGTTCCTCTTAAAACTTGAGTCAAATCAGGTCACTCTTTTGCATAAAAACCTGAAACATCCCTGTTTTATCCAGAGGAAAAGCCAAAATTCTTACAGTGATTTGACCTTCTATGAACTTTTTGGCCTTCTCTCCTGTTGCTCACACACCCCCTCTCTTAGCTCCAGTCACACTGGCTTCCTTGTTTTTCCTTGATTTCACCAGGCAAGCTTTCATCTATGATATTTGTCTCACCTGTGTTCTCTGTTTAAAACACTCTTTAAGTAAGGTCTAGCCTCGTCTCTATAAGACATTAGTCTTCCCTCAAACAGGTCTCCAGAATCAACGTATTTAATAGTGAATACCCATAAGTTTTTTTTTTTTACCCATAAGTACTCATCATCTCCTTATATTAGTCTACTTCTTCTTTTTAAATAGTATTTATTATCTCCTAACATTTATTTAATTTACCTACTTGTTTTATCTCTTTCTTGTCTCTCTCCAAGAAGAAAACAGTTTTCATCTATTTCATTCAGGAATATATCCCAAGCCAGTTGTAGAATGATTGGAACATAATAGAAACTCATTAAATATTTGATATAGTTTTTTTTTAATCGAGTTCTTCAAATCTGAGGAGTCTAAACCAATACTATCTCTCTATGGGATCTGCTGGAGCCCATACGAATGCTTAATTTTGTGTTTTCATCTTGATGATAATTCCAAAATATATATTGAAACATTTTGAGTCAGAGTCCCTGGGTGGTGGAAACAGTTAAACTCTCAACTAATAGCCAACAGGTTGGCGGCTTGAACCCACCCAGAGGTGTGTGGGAAGATCGGCCCGGCCACCTGCTTCTGCTTTAGAAAAGTCACAGCCTTGAAAACCCTAAGGAAAAGATCTACTCTGCAACACACAGGGTAGCCATGAGTTGGAATCAACTCAATGAATATTAACAACAACACATTCTGAGTCATCTGACAAAAAACTTATGTCCATACAAAACCACATAATTTGAGTGTGTACAGTGGTTAAGTGCTTGGTTGCTAACTGGAAGGTCATTGGTTCGAACCCACCAGCAGCTCTGTGTGAGAAAAACGAGGCAATCTACTTCCTTAAGATTAAAACCTTGGAATCTCTGTGGGGCAGTTCTACTCTGTCCTATAGGGTCACTATGAATTGGAATAGATTGCACAGCAATGGTAAGTAATTTTTTGTTTGTTTGTTTTGGTTTGGTGCGTGCTTGCTAGTGTGGTGGTGCCAAAGACTGCTACATTGTGTTTGGAGGCTAAAAAACAAGTAGAGATGAACTTGATAAGTGAGTAAAAAGAATTTGTGTGAAGTGCACATCAAATAACTGTGAAGTCCAGAAAAAGATTTCACAATAGAGAGAGAAAATTGGTAATAACATTGATTTGCCAAACTTGAAATTACTTTTGCCACATGTCTGTTTATGTGACAATTTTACTATAACAAAACTATGTTAATAAAAATGTTAATAGTAACATTAAATTACTTTTGTTAATTTAAATTTTACTGATGTTGTAGTGGTTATATTTGTAAATTTGACTTAGTTTTAAATTTGTATAAAAATTATAAGTGTAAGGAAATTTTAACTCTTTTGATGTTTACACATGTTAGTAAAATAAATCATTTAATTTAACCTTGGCATTCATGATAAATATTTTACTTTAAAAAAGTTGCATATAATACTCTAAATTAAAAAAAATCCAGTCTATTCTCTAGAAAACGAAAGCACTTTTAGTAGCAAAACAGTTTTTTTTTTAATTAAACTGTATATCCACATAAGAAAACAAACCAAACCTGTTGCTGTCCACCAGATTCAAACTCATAGTGACCCTATATGACAGACTAGAACTGTCCCATAGGGTTTCCAAGGAGCAGCTGGTGAATTCAAATGGCTGACCTTTTGGTTAACAGTCTACCACTTAACACTTTGCCACCAGGGTTCTGTACACGCAATAGAAAAATAAAAATGAAACATAAGACTTAAGTCTGAGGATGATGATCTAGAGGTAGACAAGACTCTGGCCAAGTTGATTATGATTGTCTAGGCCCTTTAATCATTGAAATGTATCAATATTGTCTCTTTTAATGATTCATTCCGAACCAAGAAAACTTTCCAAGGAAGTCTACAAAATTTTTTCCCCATAGAAAGCCATATATTGACTAATGACTAGGGTGAGTGTGATGCTCAATTATTCCTGCCTCCTAGTATTCATTCCTTGTACAATGCCCTCTCCTTGAGTGGGGGCAGGATACGTGATTTTCCTACCACCAATAGAATATAGTAGAAGTAATGGGATAACTTCCATGATTATGTTATGTAACACTGCAATTTCTGTATTATTCACAGTCTCTCTCCCTTGTTGGTTTTGAAGAAGCAAGCTGTGAGATTGTGAAATGCCCTTTGGAAATGTGCACATAGACAGGAAATGAGGGCAGCCTCTGGCAGATAGCCAGCAAGAAACTGAGGTCATCAGTCCAACAACATGCAAGGAACTGAATTTTGCCAATAACCACATGACTTGGGCACAGATCCTTCCACAGTAGAGTCTGGAGATGAGGCCACAGCCCCAGGTGATGCCTTGATTGTAGCCTTGGGAGTAGAGGAACCAGCTAAGCCATGCCTGGACTCCTTATGCACAGATACTGTGAGATAATAAATGTGTGTTATGTTAAGCCAGGCGCTATATGGTAATTTGTCACACAGCAGTAGATAACTACAGTAGATAGCTGAGAATGTAGGCCTATTTTCTAATTATATTTTCTCAGAAATGTACTAACCTCATATTCGGTCAAAGTTAGCCAGTCCATGAAGGCTGTCCATCTCTGAGAATGAACAGATTCCTTTTTCGTGGTATAAATCTGAAGATCAGTCGTGATACATAGTTACTCCATGGTGGAACAACAAGAAGGTGCAACCCTGCCAGGCAATTTCTGAACTTTTCGCCCTATGTTTCTATTTCAATAAGCTTCAGACTTCGATGTTATGAATTTTGATGTAAAAAATACTCAGAATGTTGGTGAAGGAATCTTATCTTTGTATGTGATATACAATATTAAAAATCCAGATACATTCAAGGAATATAGTACTAGTTATAGTATAGTGAAATTTGTAAGAGCCAGAATTTGACAGGACTTTCTTGTTTTTCCAGATTTCACAATTTTTCCTTCAACAGCATGCAGTCACCATTTTTCTATCATTATTTAGTGGAAAATATATATACAGATGGAAACATATGTGTATACAATAATATTTTAATGAGTTTTTGATAAACATTTACACAGAAAATTAAGTTTCCATTTGGCAATTTTCACTCAAATTAAGTGATTTTTTTTTTTTTAGTTACATTTATCACAATGTGTTAACATTCTCTTTAATTGTGTTCATATTTTAGTCTCATACTGATGGTTTTTAAGTAGTGTAATGATCTTATGGGTAATCTTTTATTTTGTGTGTCACTCTTCTATTTTACTATAAGGTGATCTCAGGGGATAGGCTTGGTTCTAGGTTTAAAGAATGTCTCAGGGTGATAGTCTCAGGGAGTCCTCTGTTCTCTACTGTTCGTTTGTTTGCTTTTTTTTTTTTTAATAGCAATTTGAGTTCTACTGCACATTTTTCTTCCATTCTATTGTGATCCTGGTCAGAATGGTCAGTGATGGTAGCCAGGCACTGACTAGTTCTTTTTGTCTCAGGGTAGATGACGTTGTAGCTTATGTAGACTTGTCTCTTCTCAGAGTTTTGGTTACCTTTTACTGTTTTTCTCCTGGACAGGAAAGACAAATAATTGTGTCTTAAATGGTCAGCTTGCAAGCTTTTAATTCCAGACACTAGTCACTTCCTTAGGATGCAGATCATGATTTTTGTGAACTATGTTACGACAATTGACTGAGTTGTCCCGTGAAACTATGGTCCCAAGCTTTCAAACCCCAAAAGTCAGTCATGGAAGGAGTTTGCTTATGTCTGTGGAATATACGTATTTGTGTCTTCAACAAATCTATATGCTTGTACTGATATTTATATTTACACATGCCTATTTCAGGAAACCCTCGTGGCGTAGTGGCTAAGTGATACAGCTGCTAACCAAGAGGACAGCAGTTAGAATCCACCAGGCACTCCTTGGAAACTCTATGGGGCAGTTCTACTCTGTTCTGTAGGGTCGCTATGAGTCAGAATTGACTCGACTGCAGTGGGTTTGTTTTGGGTTTTATAGATATTTCAGAAACCTTGGTGGCATAGTAGTTAGAGCTATGGCTACAAACCTAAAGGTTGGCAGTTCAAAACTACCAGGCACTCCTTGGAAACTCTATGGGGCAGTTCAACTCTGTCCTATAGGGTCACTATCAGTCAGAATCGACTCGACGGCAATGTTTTGTTTTGTTTTTATAGATATTTCTATCTGCTCTTACCTATGTACCTACCTGTATACCAGTATGACTATATTCATCCATATATGCTCACTCATATTTTACTTTGGTTGTACTTTGCTTACTACATCCACATTTGATGCCACATTTCCCATTACCAAAAAAAAAAAAAACTGATTTCATGGAAGGCCCTAAAGATTCCGCAAGAAACCTGCTGGTACTAATAGAAGAATTTAGCAATGTTGCAACGTGTAAGATTAACACACAAAAAATCATCTGGGTTCGTCTACACTATCAAAGACTACTCCAAAAAAAAAAAAAAAATCGAGAAAACAATATCATTAGCCTCCAAATTGATAAAATACCTAGGAATTAATGTAGCCAGGGACATAAAAGACATCCAACGAAAATGATAAAACATTACCATAAGACACCAAAAGAGACCTAGAAAAATGGAAAGGCATCCTGTGCTCATGGATTAGAAGACAGTATAATAAAAATGTCAATTGTACCAAAAACAATGTAGAGATAAAATACAATCCTGATAGAAATCCCAACAACATTCTTTACTGAAATAGAAAAATTAATGACCAACTTCATATGGAAAGGAAAGAAACCCTGAATAGCCAAAGCAATACTGAAGAAAAGGAACAAAACAGGAGGCCTTACACTCCCTGATATCAAAACATACTACACAGCCACTTAATCAAAATGGGCTGGTGTTTGTTCAGCAATTGATACATAGACCACAGGGACATATTTTTATCTATGAATGATTGATTTTCAACAAGGAGTCAAAGACCATTCAGCAGGACAGAAACAGTCTCTTTAATAAATGGTGCTAGCAAAACTGGATACCCACCTGTAGAAAAATTAAACAGGACCCATACCTCACACCATACACACAAATTAACTCAAAATGAATCAAAGACCTAGATATTAAACCTACAACCATAAAATCCCTGGAAGAAAACATAGGGAGAAAACTATGGGACCTAATCGTTTGTAAAAATAGGATAACCAACATAACACATACACAAATAGAAGACAAAATAGAAAATTGGGACCTCATAAAAATTAAAAACTTATGCTCATGAAAAGACTTTATTAAAAGAATAAATAGATAATCTACAGACTGGGAAAAATTCTTTGGAAACGACTTACCCAATAAGGACCTAATCTCTAAATTCTATAAAAAACTGCAAAAACTCAGCAACAAAAAGGCAAATAGCCTGATCACAAAATGGGCAAAGGACATGAACAGAACATTCACCAAAGAGGACATCCAAGCAGTCAACAGACATAGGAAAATATATTCACTATCATTATCCATTGTTGTTGTTGTTAGATGCCTTCTAGTAGGTTCCAAATCATAGCAACTCCCTGCAAAACAAAAGGAAGCACTGCCCTGTCCTGTGCCGTCCTCACCATCATTGCTGTGCTTGAGCCCATTGTTGCAGCCTCTGTGTCAATCCATCTTTTGACAGTCTTCCTTTTTTTCTGATGGCCCTCTACTTAAGGTCCTTCTCCCGGGACTGATTCCTCCTGAAACATGTCCAAAGTACATGTGATGAAGTCTTACCATCTCTGCTTCCACGAAGCTTTCTGGCTCTCCCAAATTTTCCCACTGTGTGCAGGGAGCCAGCTGTTTCCCTCTGTGTTGCCCATTGGTCTGAAGTATTCCCCTTGCTTTGCTACCATTGAAATCTCTTCCCTTCTTAGTGCCCATCCTTCTCAGGCCTCAGCAAGATTCAACAGCATTGTCTCGTAGCACCATGGTTTTTCTTCACCTCCTTCCAATTGCATGTACTTTGAACTCCCACTCCAATTAGTGTTGTCTTAAAAAAATAAAGCTACAGTTTCCTCAGATTAGCTCCTGTTCTGTGTTCCCTGATTGTGGTGTTGCCTTGCCCTGTCCCAAAATGGCTGCAATGAGCCAGTGCTCTGGATGTTAGCAGGTAGGTTCTCCCAGCTTCTGGGCAGTCCCTGATCCTCCTCTCTCCTGCTTCTGAACTCACCCTGACTCTCCAACACCTCAGCTGCTGTCCAGAGTACTTCACCATTTTGTGCAGCTCGTGGTGGAAAATATTTGAGTTTTCTTTTTCTGACAGATTTCTGCCTTACACAGGTTCCAGCTTTCACAAATTTTACTGTATTATTACATAAAAAGGAGAGTGGTCTCATTAATATTTTGAGTTTTTTTTTGTTAATATCATATTGTTTTTTAGGTGAAAGTTTACAGAGAAAACTAGGTTCTGATTTAACAATTTTTATACAGATCGTTCCATGATATTGGTTACAATTCTCACAACTTGTCAGCATTCTCATTATTTCCATTTTGTCCATTCTATTTGCATTGATCTAACTTCCTTCCCCCTCCTTGACTTCTCGTCTTTGCTTTGGGGTAAATGTTGACCATTTTGTCTCATACAGTTGATTGTTTAAGGGACGCATTACTCACGGGTGATATTGTTTACTTTATAAGCTAATCTATTATTTGGCTGATAGGTGAGCACCAGGAGAGGCTTCAGTGCCAAATTTAAAGGATATCTTAGGGTGACAGTCTCAGGGGTTCCTCTAGTCTCTACTGGTTCAGTAGGTATGACTTTTTTTCAGAAATTTGAGTTTTGTTCTACATTTTTCTACTATTCTGTCTGGGACCTTCTACTGTGTCCCTGCTCAGAATGGTCTGTAGTCATATCCGGGCCCATCCAGTTCTTCTGGTCTCAGGTTAGAAGAGACTGTGGTTCATGTGGGCTGTTAGTCCTGTGGACTATTTTCATCTTTAGTTTCCCTTCATTCTCTTTCATTCCAGATGAGTTGGGTTGTATCTTAGATGGACACTTGCAAGCTTTTAAGCCCCCAGACTCTACTTACCAAACTAGAGTGTAGAACATTAACTTTATGAATTATGTTATGGCAATTGACTAAGTTATCTCAGGAGTCTATGATCCTAAGCTTTGTAACCCCTTAAACCAATCCTGAGAGTTGTTCAGATTTGTCTAGGAAGTCTCTAATTGTGCTTCCAGGTGCTTTATTATGTATATGGATATATATGCAACACACACACACATATATATACATGTGCCTACAGACAAACCTATGCATCCACGAATACCTTCCTATATACATATATGCATATGCGTCATGCAAACCCTGGTGGCGTAGTGGTTAAGAGCTATGGCTGCTAACCAAAAGGTTGGCAGTTCGAATCCAGCAGGTGGTCCTTGGGAACTCTATGGAGCAGTTCTACTCTGTCCTATAGGGTCGCTATGAGTCAGAATCGACTCGACGGCAGTGGATATATATATAAATATATATATGTGTGTCATGAATTGAATTGTGTCCCCTCAAAGTATCTGTCAACTTGGCTAAGTCTTGATTCCCTTGTATGATTGTCTACCATTTTATTATCTGATGTGATTTCCCTATGTGTTGTAAATCCTATCACTATGATGTAATAAGATGGGTTAACTGCAGTTATACTGATGAGGTCTACAAGATTAGAAAGGGCCTTAAGCCAGCCTCTTTTGAGATATAAAAGAGAGAAGCAAGTAGAGAGATAGGGGGACCTCATACCACCAAGAAAGCGGTGCCAGGAGCAGAATGCTTCCTTTGGACCTGAGGTTCCTAAGCTGAGATGCTCCCAGACCAAGCAAAGACTGATGACAAGGACCTTCCTCCAGCACTGAGAGAGAAAGGCTTCCCCTGGAGCTGATGCCCTGATTTTGGACTTGTAAGCCTACTTGACTGTGAGAGAATAAATTTATCTTTGTTAAAGCCATCCACTTGTGGTATTTCTGTTATAGCAACATTAGGTGACTAAGACATTACTTAACCACTCATGTATTTTTTTTTGGTTGTTATTACTGTTGTTGCAAAATTTTATTTGTTGTAGCATTTACTGAAGTTTTTCCTTTTTCTTGTGTACTTCCAAGTATCTTCATTTACCAACGTCAGGTTGTGTAGACTTCGCCCATATTGGTATTGCCTTTCCCATCAACAAAAATAACAAATGTCTGCTATCTCGATAAGGAGCTCTGGTGGCACAGTGGTTAAGAACTCAGCTGCTAGCCAAAATACTAGCAATTTGAATCCACCAGCTGCTCCTTGAAAGCCCTATGGAGTAGTTCTAGGCTTTTTTTTAGGGTCACTATGAGTCAGAATCAACTTGATGGCAGTGGATTTGGTTTGGACTATCTAGACAATGAATCCCCATCCTTCCCCCTCCCATCCCTGGTAACCATCAAAGAATGTTTCTCTCTGTGTGTATATCTATTCTTGACTTTTTATAATAGCGGGATCATACAATATTTGTCCTTTTGTGATTGACTTGTTTCACTCAGCTTAATGTCCTCTAGATTCACCTGTGTTATAAGATGTTTTGCTGACTAATTATTCTTTATAGTTGTGTAGGTAATATTCCATTGTGTGTATGTACAATTTGCTTATCCATTCATCTGTTGATGGGCTCTTAGGTTGTTTCCATCTTTTTGCTATTGTGAATAATGCTGCAGTGAACACTGATGTGCCTATGTCTATTTGTGTCACTACCATTATATCTCTTGGGTATATACCTAGGAGTGGGGTTGCTGACTTATAAAGTATTTCTATTTTTAGCTTTTTTGAGGAAGCATAATACTGTTTTCCATAGTACCATTTTACAATCCTATCAGCAATGCATAAAAGTTCTAATCTCCCTACAACCTCTCCAGAATTTGTTGTTTTCTGTTTTTTTCATCATTGCCATTTTTGCAGGGATGTCACATATCTCACTGTAGCTTTGATTTGCATCTCTCTAGTGGCCAATATCATGATGAGGATGGCACAGGACCAGGCAGTGTTTGGTTCTGTTATACATAGGGCTGCTATGAGTTGGAACCAACTCAATAGCACCTAACTACAATAACATAATGGCTAATGATGTGAGCATGTTTTCATGTATTTGTTGGCCATCTGAATATCTATTCTCTTATGTGCAATGTCTGTTCATGTCCTTTTTCCATTTTTTGACTGGGTTGTTTATCTTTTTTTGTTGAATTATTGAAGTTTTCTGCATATTTTAAAGATTAGACCCTTGTCAGATATGTCATTGTCAAAGAACTTTTCCAGTCTGTAGGTTCTCTTTTTAATTTTTTTGATGAGCATAAGTATTTAATTTCTAGGATGTCTCAGTTACCTAAATTATCTTTTGTTCATGCATTTTCAGTTGTGTTTGATAGGCTATTTATGCCAAAAATTAAGTCCCCTAGTTTTGTTCCTTTATAATTTTACGTTTAACATTTAGGTCTTTGATCTATTTTGAGTTAGTTTTTGTGTATGGTGTGAGGTGTAGATTCTATTTCATTTCTCAACAAATGGCTGACCAGTTTTCCCAGTGCCATTTGTTAAAGAGACTGTTGCTTCCCTATTGAATGAACTTCAACTCTTTGTCGAAGCTCAACTGCCCATAGATGGATAGATTTACATCTGGGTTCTCAATTCTATTTCATTGATCTGTGTGTCTGTCATTGAACCAGCACCAGGCTGTTTGATTACTGTGGCTGTATAATAAGTTTTGAGATTGGGAAGTGTGAGGCCTCCTACTTTGTTTTTCATATTCAATATTGCTTTAGCTATTCAGGCCCCTTTTCCTTTACATATAAAGTTGAAGATTAGTTATTTTCAGTTCATTAAAAAATGTTGGAATTTGGATCAGGATTGCGTTATATCTGTAGATCACTTTGGGTACTGTTGACATTTTCACAATGTTAAGTCTTCCAATCCATGAACATGGGATGTTTTTCCATTTATGTAGGCCTCTTTGGCTGTTTTGCAGCAGTGTTTTATAATTTTCCTTGTATAAGCCTTTTATGCCACTAAAAAAACTAGTTAGGTTTATTCCGAGGTATTTTGGGGGATGTCTTAGTTATCTAGTGCAGCTATAACAGAAATGCCACAAGTGTTTTTCTTTAACAAACAGAAAATTATTTCCTCACATTTTAGGAAGCTAGAAGTCCGAATTCAGGAAGCTGGCTCTAGGGGAAGGTTTTTTCTCTCTGTGGACTCTGGAGGAGGATCTTGTCTCTTCTGAGTTTCTGCTCCCAGGCAATATTCATGTGGCTTGGAGTTTCACTTCCCCCATCTCTACTTCTTTTGCTCTCTTCTTTAATCTTTTTGTATCTCTAAAGAGATTTTTTTAAAGAGATTTACTCAAGACACGCCCTACATTAATCCTGTATCATTAACATAACAAAGCCCATTCCCAAATAGGATTGTAACCAAAAAACAAAAACATATTTTTTGGGGGGTACAGGATTCAATCCATAACATTCCACCCTTTGACCTCCAAAAGTTCATGTCCTTGCCACATGCAAAACAAATTCACTCCATCACATCATGCCAGAAATTTTAAATCACCTCCAAGTTCAAATCTCATCTTCTGAGTCATCTAAATCAAATATGGGTGAGATGTTAGGCATATTCCATCCTGGGGCAAAGTCATCTTCATTTGTAAACCTGTGAAATATAGAATACTGATTATCTGCTTCCCAAATAGTGTTGGAACAGACACAGGTTATATATTTCCATTACAAATAGGATAAATTGAAGGGAAAGAAGGGTTAAAGGGCACCAAGCAAGTACAAATCCCAGCAGAATAAACTGCATTAGTTCTCACGCCTTTAGCATAATCCTCTGCATTCTGAGACCACAGATGTGGCTACTTTTGGCCTATTTCCTGCCTGTAGAACTCCAAAAGACAGACAACGTTCTTTCCTTTTTCTCTGTCCTCTTCAGCCTAAAATGATGTGTTTTCTGCTGTGGTAGTTGATTAGATCCATCAGTAACAGGCTTAATCTCTTAAAAAAAAAAAAAAAAAAGATTGTGTAGCCACATGCTTGGTGAACATCTTAAGATATGTTTCATAGTTTGTACAACAGAATTTCCCAAATCTTTAAGTTTTGTTTTAATTTTGCACAGTTCATTTTTAAGTCATCTCTTTCTTCTTGCATTTTACTATAAACAGCAAGAAGAAACCATGTGGCCCCTTTAAGAGCTTGCTTAGAAATCTCATCAACCAGATATCCAAGTTCATTACTTACAAGTTCTACCTTCCACCATTTGGACATAATTCAGACAAGTTCTTTGCCACTGCATAAAAAATATCACACTTCCTCCACTGCCAGTCACATGTTCATCTTTTTCTTTTATTGTCTCAACAGAAGTACATCCAATGTTCACATTTCTAAGAACATTCTTTTCCTGGAGCCATATGTATTCTCTAAGATGATAGAAGATTCTCTATAGTTCTTCTCACTTCCTCCTGAGCCCTCACCTGAATTTCCTTTGACGTCCATAATTCTACCAACATTCTCTTCAAGGAAATATAGGTTTTTAATAGGCACCTTAAAACTCTTCCAGCCTACATCCATTATCCAATTCCAAAGCCACTTCCACATTGTAGATATTTGTTACAGCAACACCCCCACTTCTAGTTAACAAATATCCCACTCCTGATACCAAATTCTGTCTTAGTTATCTAGAGCTGCAATAACAGAAATACCACAGGTGTGTGGCTTTAACAAACAGAAATT
Organism: Loxodonta africana; assembly: GCF_030014295.1. Lineage (NCBI taxonomy): Eukaryota > Metazoa > Chordata > Mammalia > Proboscidea > Elephantidae > Loxodonta > Loxodonta africana. The sequence continues at coordinate 788,544 of NW_026975636.1, read as the reverse complement.
TATTTGCTCACATTTTAGGAGGCTAGAACCCTGAATTCAGGGTGCTGGCTCTGGGAAAAGCTTTCTTTCTCTGTCAGCTCTGGAGGAAGATCCTTGTCTCTTCTGAGCTTCTGCTCCTGGGCAATCTTCATGTGGCTAGGTATCTCACTTCCCCCATCTCTGCTTCTCTTGATTGATTGTTTAATCTCTTATAGCTCAGCACCATGCCTTAATCCTGTCTAATTAGCATAACAAAACAATCTAGTCCCATATGAGATTATAGCCACAGGCATAAAGACTAGGAATTATAACAATTATTTTGGGGGAAACACAATTCAGTCCATAATAGTGCACTGTTTTAAATGGTACTGTTTTCTTGTTTTCCTTTCAGAATTCTCTTTGTTAGTGTAGAGGAACCCAACTGGTTTGTGTCTTGATCTTGTACCTTGCCACTTTGCTGCATCTTTCTTGTGGATAATATTTTGAGTTTTATAGTTTCTTAGAGTAAGGCTAGGCTTCTATGAAAGGGAAACCCAGTGATAGAGTGGGTTAACATATAGGAATTTTATTCATCTTGATATAATGGTCCCATGTAAATGGCCCAGGATGGAAGGGCAGTACCTCTTCTCTTTTTCATTACAAGACCCAGGTTACTTCCAAGCAGTTGCTTGGTCACCTCCTAGAACTTTTATGTTCATAGTGTGATCCGCCTGTTAGTATCACTGGCATCACCTACGAGTTTGTTAGAAATGCAGAATCCTAGGCCAACTGCAGACCTTGTTATTAGTCATTAGGTGGTATCGAGTTGGTTCCAACTCATAGAGACCTTGCGTACAACAGAGAGAAGCACTGTCTGGTCCTGTGTCATCCTCACAATTGTTGTTATGTTTAAGCCTATTGTTGCAGCCACTGTGTCAATTCATCTCGTTGAGGGTCTTCCTCTTTTTTGCTGACCCTCTACAAAGCATGACATCCTTCTCCTTGGATTGGTCCCTCCTGATAACATGTCCAAAGTAAGTGAGATGAAACCTTACCATCCTTACTTCTAAGGAGCATTATGGGTGTACTTCCTCCGAGACAGATTTGTTCTTTCTTCTGGCAGCCCTTGGTATATTCAACATTCTTTGTCAACACCATAATTCAAAGGCATCAACTCTTCTTCAATCTTCCTTATTCATTGTCCAGTTTTCACATGCATATGGGACTACTGAAAACACCATGGCTTGGGTCAGGTGCAGCTTAGTCCTTAAAGTGAACATCTTTGCTTTTTTACACTTTAAAGATTTCTTTTGCAGGAGATTCATCCAATAAAATACGTCATTTGATTTCTTGACTGCTGTTTCCAGGAGTGTGGATTGTGGATCCAAGTAAAATGAAATCCTTGACAACTCCAATATTTTCTCCATTTATCATGATGTCGCTTATTGTTCCAATTGTGAGGATTTTTGTTTTTTTGACGTTGAGGTGTAATCCATACTGATTGCTGTGGTCTTTGATCTTCATCAGTTAGCGCTTCAAGTCCTCTTTGCTTTCAGCAAGCAAGGTTGTGTCATCTGCATATTGCAGGTTGTTAATGAGTCTTCCAATCCTGGTGCTGCATTTTTATTTATATACTCTGGCTTCTTGGATGATTTACTCATCATACAGATCGAATAAGTGTGGTGAATGGATACAATGCTGATTGCACAACTTTGTTGAAACCATGTAGATTCCCCTTGTTCTGTTCAAACGACTGCTTCTTGGTCTATGTACAGGTTCCTCAGGTGCAAAATAAATGTTTTGGAATTCCCATTCTTCACAATGTTATCCATAATTTATTACGATCCACACTTTCAAATGCCTTTGCAGAGTCAATAAAACACAGACCTAATGAATCATAATTTGACTTTTCACCCTAGTTGATTTATATGTACATTATAGTTTGAGAAGAATTGCCCTACAGCATTATCATCTATAGCTGTAACACCCCTCACCCCCGGTTTTAGGTATCAAGAAGGGGAAATAAGCTTGAGAAGTACAATGTCAACATTTGCTATTTCAGCCTGGAAGTTACACATATTTCTCCTGTTCACATCCAATTGACAAGAACTTGGTCACAGAGCTGCACCAAGCTGCAAAGGAAGCTATGGAAAGTGAGCTCTTTTGGGGAGATCATGAACCTAGGTATCACCTATTACTGAAGAGGAAGGAGAGAATGGATTCACAGAAGCAAGGACTCCCCATTATTGTCAAGTACAAGTACCAGTGATAAAATGAAAATCTCTATCTTTAGTGTTCACATTATAGTGGATAGTGCTATTTCATAAAGCCCAATAAGAAGTCCATGGTTTTTATACATTCTCAAGATTAGTAGAAATTGTGTAAATATTATTCAAACTAGTGATTGCCTTTTTTTTTTTTTTATGAGAATATTTTAAATCCCCTACAATAAAAAAAAAAAAAAGTTCCTTGGAGTTGATTTTGACTCATAGAGGCCTTACAGGACAGAGTAGAACTGCCCCACAGGGTTTCCAAGGCTGTAAAGCTTTACAGAAACAGACTTCTACTTCTTTATCCTGTGGAGTGGCTGGTGGGTTTGAACTGCTGACCTTTGATAAGCAACCAAGTGCTTAACCACTGCACACCCGGGAATATTTTACAGCACCATAGCCTCCATTTTTCATTCTAACTCTCCTCCCCAACTGTGATGGTTAAGGTTGTGTGTCAACTTGGCCAGGCCATCATTCTCAGTGGTTTGATAGTTGCGGGATGTTGTGATCAGTTCCATGATGAGATTTGATGTTATGTGATCACCTCCATGATGGGATCTGCTGTGAGTGGTAAATCAGTGGAAGGGGAGTTTCCTTGGGCATGTGGCTTGCATTGAATGTAAGTGGATATTGTGACAGGGCATGTGGGCTTTTATTGGTTCTGGATCCTGCAGCTGGCTCCTGTTTATCAGATCTCGACAATATACAACAACAACAATTTCCAACCATATCTCCATTATTTACAGCCTACTTCTGCTAACTCTATTAATTCTTTTTTTCCCATTGTGACATATAAACCATTATTCCTGCCAACATTTTGCATGACACCAGCTATGCTCCTGCCTAAGAAACTTTGCACAGTTTGCTCCCTCTGTCTTAATTATTCTTCCCCCAAATATTTGCATGGCTTGTCCCTCACTTCCTTCAGTATCATATTCAAAATTGGTGTTTTTTTCTGTCCAAAAGATCAATGCTAAAAATAATCTTTAAATAAAATTTGTTTTAATTAATTGTTCTTGTGTTACTTGTTGTAAATTTAAATCCCTCTGTCATCTTCCTTCTTTTTTTTTTTTTACTGATTTATCAACTTCAAAATATTTTAGAAATTGTGGAAAATTTAATTCATAATTTTCATGTAAATTTCTGTTATATATTTTATTAATATTATTAGGATTAATAATAATTATTATAGTTAACAGTAATATGTTCCATAATAGGAAAGTAAGGGAAGTTAATAAACTTGTCTAAAGTCACATAAACATAAGCAATGGAGTCAGAGAATTCAATCGCATCACACCTACTTGAGATTTGCCTACCATTTGAAAAGATTGTACTTAAAGGAGAAAGCCTTTGGTAACTTTCCTTGGTAACTTTTAGTGGTCTACATATCAATGTGAGTTTGAAAGTGTGCTTGTTCCTTACAGCAGAGTGTGTGGGTGAAGTGGAGGCAGAGATGTGGCTACATGAACACTTGGTAACTGAAATTGGAGGTGTCCCTTAGGACAAATGAAGTAGAAAGGAGGGCTCTGAGGACAAAATCTGACTGTGGACAACCTTGTCTGGGATTAATTGGCCCTATGGTTTGCTGCTATATTTTTTCATGGTTTGCTGTGCTGTTGGGCTAGCTGTGCAAAGTAGCTCATTGAGCCAATCTCTCAGGGTTGAACCCAGTGCCGTTGAGTCGATGAGTGGGGAGAAATGCAGTCCTTGGCCTCTGGAGGCTGGAATGCAGTTCTGGGCATCTGTGAACTTTTATGAAACCCCTATAAATATCTGAAGGAAGAAGAAAAAGACATACTTAATTCATGTGTTTTGTCAGGGAGTGTTTTGAGGGTAGTAGAACTGACATTAGAAAAATTTCTACCATAGAATAATGAGAATATTTTTTGTTTTAGAAAATTTTAAGTGCAGAAATAAGAAACTTAAAAAAATTTTCTCTTGCTAGCATTACAGACCCTTTCATAGAGTTTAATTCAGGCCTTCTAGGAAGAGTTAGTTATCTGTGGGGCATTTATTTTCTCTTCTGATAGCTCCTGCAACAGAAAGCCACAGTAGACCTATCTCAAGTACAATTTGCATGTTGCAATGCACTGTGCATAGTTAATCTTCAAAGTAAATTAGAATTGAAAAAGAGAAGACTATGAGTTCTCCGTTGAATGTTATTCCTTCACTTACAAGAAAAAAGGTAGGTTTTTCAAACCCCGCTGAAATATTTCCTTTCTCTTGCCTCCCATTTCAGTGCTGCTTCTGTATAATTTTCCAACACCACCCCATTTTTTTAGGACAGTTACCATCATCTAGTTATGTCTCCTAAGAAACTTGAAGTTCCAGGAACGTATTTCCCACAGTGATGGGAAGGTTCTGATGTTTCAGGGACCCTCAACTTTCACTGGGCTCTGCTTGGTGCATCCCTGCCTCTGAGGCCAATTCTGATGGAAAAAAGGGGGTGAAACAAACTATTCCCTGGCACCAAGACCAACCTGAAAGAATATCCTACCTTCAGACTATTTGCAAGGTTTAAGTTCAGGAAAAGCATGAGGATGCATAAGTGAATACAATATTGGGTGTCCAGGACCCACCGTCAACCCTGCTTAGAGCCTAAAACCACACCTACTTCTGGAGTTGGAGAAAAAGACAACATGAGGCATGGAGGAGGGAGAAGAAATCTCTTTAATAAAATCCTGGGATAGACTATTTAATCCCTAACATAGTTCTTTGCTCACCCTTGCTTGCCCTAGGGATTTCTCCCTTTTATCCCCATCCTGATCCTTCCTCCTTCTCTTAGCCACAATGACTTATTTTTTTCCCTTTTGATCTGACTCTTTTTTTTTTTCTTTACCCCCTCCTCAGTATTATTTTTCAAGTATGAACATAAAATGCTGATCTCTTTGTTTTACCCATTCTGGAATTTCCATGCATGAACACGCCAGCAGCTTCCTTCTTTACCTGTTTATGTTTCCTGGGCTTTGTGTTGGCTCTATTTGGATAGCTGGAGACTGATGTTTTGTACGGCAGTGTAGGGTGAAGTGTTAGAGAGAATGCTATGGAGACCAAAGACTGGTTTTGGTCTTGGATTTACTCTAACTGCTCTCTGCTAAACTCTGCCTCCCAGCTTAACACAAAGTGCACAAAGTAGAAAAAAGCTAACTTGCCTTACTTAACTCATGCGATATTATAAAATCAATGGACAAAAGATGTTGAAGCAAAAATGAGAGAAGAATATAATCAGGGACTACATGATTCAACAAATATTTAGTTTTGGGCTGTGGAAGGCCACTAGCAAGAGAGTGACTTGGGGAAATACAGATAGGCTTCTCTGAGGAGATGTTTTTTGAACTGGGTACTCTCTCCATAGGTAGAAATGAAAGTTTAGGTTGTAGCAGAGGTAGGGGTGTTCAGCTGACGTCGGATGTGAAAAAATCGGAATGAGATGGTCTGGGTATACTAATGAGAAACATTAAGTGTCAGACTTGACTGGAGCATGCATTGGCAGAAGTCCGGAGAAGAAAAGTAAAAAGCAAGATTCTGTTACAGAGCTGGAGGGCTTGAAAGCAATGATGAGCACCGCAGACAGAGATTATTAAAATCATAGTAACCATTTTATTTATGACTCATCACATTTTTTTGAATGCGAACTTCGTGTTTTTAAGGGATGACAATGGGGTAAAATGAGGGAGAGGGGATTGCTGAATTTATGTTCTCCTTCGCTGTTTAGAAATGTAGAACAGGCATCTCAGTAAAAGCTTGTGAGAATCCACTTAAAGAATTCCAGAACTATCCATTTTATTATATCCCAGTCTGTATTTTTGTTAAGCATGAGTTAATCATTCTCACAGTGAAAACCTACACGAGTATAGCAATACATACTGTTTTTATTTCATCTAATTGTGTGAGACTTTTTATTTAAATTTTAATGACTGCTCTACTGTGTGACAAGGTTCTTATGTTAAAATTGAGAGGAAAATTATTTTCTTGAGCGCCCTCAATGAAAGTAAGGATATTCAGGCTTAGGTACGAACCAACTTGACCAAGGTCAAGTGACATTTAAAGACATAGATGAGATTATAATCCACCTCTCTGGGCTCCCTACATGTTTTTTGCCTCCCACAGAGATGAGTTGAGAGTTAGCACTTTGGATCCTTCTTTAAGAAAGGAAGTGACAAGTCTGAAGCCACTGATGAATCATATTTGGGATAACTTCAGAGCCAGTCTCTATTTTGTTGAGGCTACAGTGAATCCAGATCCCTGGGCAGTGTACAGGGTCTGTGCTTGTCTAGTAACCTACAGGGTGGCAGTTTAAACCCACCCAGTGGCACCGTGGAAGAAAGTCCTGGTGAACTGTTTCTGTGAGGATTACAACCCAGAGAACCCTCGGGAGCAGTCCTACTCTGTAACACACGGAGTTGTCAGAAGTCTAAATTAACTCCATGGCAACGGATTTCATTTGGTGTTTTACAGTGAATCTACTTGAATCCTCTCCATTGACTTTCTAAGTGCAGGGACGGAAAGAAAGTCTTCAGTAGGTCTCCAGAATCTTGAAGAAGATAGGCACTTTGTTATAGAAAAGCTCAAAGTTCAAATGGACTAAATTCAGTTAAAAAAAAAAAAAAGATGGCTAAATTCCATTAAACAACTTGGAGTAGGTGCCTGATAAATCTTAATAGAAGGTGCTGTTATGTTTTTATGCCTCCAAATTTTCTACTTTGCCAATAGAGAATATCAGATATTTATAACTTGGCTTTTATGGCCTTCAGCTACGAAGGCGACTTACTTTTCCAACTTTTCTACCACAGCTTTTGAGTCTGACCAAACTAGAGGGTTCATACTGATCTGTTTTCTTAATATAGCATGTGCCTTACCACCACTAAATTTTTTATTTCATTTCTTGTCATCTAAATGCCCACATTCCTTTGCTTTTGATTCCAAACTGTTCACTACCAAGATCTTGTTTTATCTCTGCTTTCCTCTTATCATGGGTCCCTTGTAATGATGCTATTACATACTTTTGATTGATGTTTCTCTTTTTTATGTCTTAGAGATATTTAGAACTCTCAATCCTAGCTTCTGATCATCATAAGAAAACTATTGTCATCCACAGTGCTGATATGATTTCAGCCACTCAGCAAAGGAACTTAATATTTTAATGCAATGGTATAGCTTTATTATGGATATATAAAAAATTTGAATTAATATTCTTGAAAAATGGAAAATCTCTCTTGTAAATCCAGTAGTGAAAATCATAATGAAAATAACCACTCTTATTATGGGTACTGAGTACTGGCATCTAATAATCTGATTAAGTCAAGTTATTTAATCTTCGCAGCAACCTTAAAGCATATATTATTTTATTATTTCTGTTTTACAGATGAAGAAAACAAAGCACAGAGATATCAAAGAACTTGTTAAATGTCACACCTCTGATGAACAGTAGGGTGAGGTTTGAAACTAGACAATGTGACTTCAGACTCTATGTATTGATCACTCTGCTAACATATCTCCTCTCAGTTCTAAGTCTGAAAGTTTACATCTAATAGAACTTGGTTTGGAACTTGGATCTTTCCAGTTAAAATTATAGCTCACTTTTTACATAATTTTGAATTCTTCACTTTTTTTTTCAATCTATCCTTGAGAAATTTGTGCTTTTCTCTCTGCATGTGGTTTCTTCTCTTCTAGTACATATTGCATAATGTCTTACTTTATTAATGATCTCCAAATAAAGTTTTTAGAAGAAGTATCCTGGGGAATTCAGAATAAAGAAGGTTATATATGAGTAAAAACAATACTGAGGTTGTTAGAATATTAGAAAGTATATGCAAGTCAAATTTATAGATAGAGAAGCTCAATATTCTATTTTAAAGCTAAGTTAAGGGAATAAGTTCAAGACAAAGATAAAGAGTAGTTTCCCTCCATCATGCCAACCAAAAGCATCGCTGTGGGTTGAATTGCACCCTCCCAAAACGTGTTGTAAATCCTAGCTTCTATGCCTGTGGTTATATTCCTATTTGGGGATGGGTTGTCTTTTTTATGTTAATGAGACAGAATTAGTGATAAAACAGATGAAACAAGAAAGCTGGGAAGGCAAGATAGGGGAGGAAAGATACTAAGCCACATGAAGATTACCCAGGAGCAGAAGCTCAAAGAGACGAGGACCTTCCTCTGAGCCAACAGAGACAGAAAGCACCCTGAATTCAAACTTCTAGCCCCCTGTTTGTTAAAGGCACCTATTTGTGGTAATTCTATCCTAGCAGCACTAGATAAGTAAGACAAACATCATCCAGACATTCATTATGTCATGAACATCAGAGAAGCTCACATCTTGACTACTAGAGGCATAGATGATAAATTGTCAAAACAGTTTAGTTGTAAAGCATATACCACTCAAGATCCTAAAGAGCCAGGGATAATAGACACAAAAATGAGTCAACAGAACTGAAAATATGTTCTTAAGAAGGAATTCTCCAACAATAAAATTATTGCTTAATTACATTGGAATGGTGTTTTTCAGATTTCAAAGCACATAGATAAGATGCATAATGCATCAAACATATAAAAAAAACCCCAGTGCCATCAAGTCTATTCCGACTCATCGCCACCCTATAGGACAGAGTAGAACTGCCCCATTGGGTTTCCAAGGAGAGCCTGGCGGATTTGAACTGCCGACCCTTTGGTTAGCAGCCGTAGCACTTAAGCACTACGCCACCAGGGTTTCCATCAAACACATAGTCATGTAAATGTCTGTGTGTAAATCTTTTTTTAAATTCTCATGATAACTCAGAATAAGGTAGAGCAGATATTGGTACTTCATTTTTCATATGAAGGCCAAGTTTCAAAGCAGTTAAGTCACTTGCCCAGGGAAAGAACAAGTTTTATAGTTCTCAGTCTTGGTAAAAAATCAAAGTTTGTAAAGGAGGCATATATATATATATATAATTTTTTTATTCAAAAAATACAAAAGTGCTGGGCCAATCAGACAGTTTCTAAATGAATCAACAGATAAATCTGGGAGAGGTCTGTGCATCTGTAGATTTACAAAGATTCCTGGGGAATTTTGGTGCACGCCAAAGGTAATTGGAGGTAACAGAACATGGAACAGAACCAATTAATTCAGAGTTTAGCCAAATGATTTTCCCAAAATGTCACTTTTTTTCTCTCTGCAGATTAAACCTTTGTCAAATTCATCCCACCTACAGCCACTTACATAGTGATGAATAACAGTGTGACCGAATTCATTCTGTTTGGGTTGACACAGGATGCTGAAAAGCAGAAAGCAATATTTGGAATCTTCTTGATTCTTTACCTTTTGACTCTGCTGGGGGATTTTCTCATTGTGGTGACTATTAAGACAAGTCATACCCTTGGGAGTCCCAAGTACTTTTTCCTATTCTACCCGTCCTTTGCTGATGTCTGCTTTTCTACAACTACGGCACCCAGGTTGATTGCGGATGCTCTATCCTAGAAGAAGACCATTTCCTACCGTGAGCGCATGACTCAGGTCTTTGCAGCCCATTTCTTTGGGTGTATGGAGATATTTGTGCTCATCCTCATGGCTTTTGATCACTATGTGGCCATTTGAAAGCTGCTGCAATATAAACAACCACCATGAGCAGGTGTCTGTGGTGTGCTGGTGATTCTGGCCTGGGTGGGATCTTGTATCCATTCTTCAATACAGATTTCCTTGGCTTTGATATTGTCCTTCTGTGGTCCCAATGTGATTGATAACTATTTGTGTGACTTGCAGCCCTTGTTGAAACTTGCCTGCATGGACACTATGTGATAAGTTTGCTGCTGTGTCCAATAGTGGGGCCATATGCATGATGAGTTTCACGCTCTTGCTTATATCCTATGTTGTCATTTGATACTCTCTGAGAAACCACAGTGCAGAAGGAAGGTGAAAAGCTCTTTCTACCTGCATCTCCCATTTTATTGTGGTAGTCATGTTTTTTGGTCCATGTATATTCATGTACACACACCCACCAGCTACATTTCCAGTGGACAAGATGGTGGCTGTGTTTTATACAATTGGGACACCCTTTCTCAACCCTCTGATATATATACTGAGGAATGCAGAAGTGAAAAATGCCATGAAAAAGTTATGGCGTAGCAAATTATGACTTCAGCTGATAAATATGGTGTATTTAATTTACACTTCCTTAACACATTAGTTTTTGTTACATGGACAGGAAAGGTGAAATACTCCTAACAGGAAACAGTCCTAACAGGAAGCAGTCAATGTATATCAACATGTTATTGGTCCATTATATACACATTTAATATTCTGAGAGGACTGCATTAGACTATGAGTACTTAAAGCTCATAACCATTGTAAACAACCTATAATGAGCCTTACTTGGATTCTATCAACACCTGACCATTTTCACTTGGTAATTTAACTTCTTGTAGACATTTTTCTCCAGAAAGAAATGTGCTGACTAATCACAGGATAATCGTGTGCATGTGTGTCCACCAAATTCCTTTTACAAATCTTTTTCTAGTACCATATGAATTTGGTCAACATGAGCCAATCTGTAGGAGACTGGAAAGTTGCAGAATTCAGATTGTCATTTTGCCAGTATGAGCATTTGATAGGATGCTCCTTGAAGATGATACATTGGACACCTGTAGCTGAGCCTGCCCTACTGGGCAATCCTGTGCTGATACCACTAAGTCTCTCTTTCTGCCTATATTTTTCTGATCTCAGTCCCTGCAGCCACCAATGTGGAGGATCATATGCTAGTCTGTCAGAATAGCACTCTCTAGAAGTGCCCTTTCAGCATGCACGTACACATGTATGTGTAAATGCACACACACTCACAAATACAAACAAATTTTAAGGTACTTGACTGGAATTTTAAGGTACTATGACCTCTGGTTGACAGACAATTAAAAATTAAAGTAGGAGGTGATGTCAGCCAAATGGCAGAGTAGGTAACTCCAAACATGTCCTTCCACAGAAACATCAGAGAAACGAGTACCGACATGAGAGGCAGGCATACCTCTACTCCCATGGTGGGGCAGGGGAATTCTCTACATCCAAAGCTGTTCTCACAAACCACTCTTCCAGTTTATACTGACCAGGTTTCATATTCTTTACTTAGTTGTGAGGGTTCTTATCTTCATCATTCACTGCCTTCACTGTAGTAGCAGGTATGGTGTGATCTGGAACGCACTTTGTAATTTCACTTATCATGTGTAGCCAAAATTTCAATCTTAACACCTCGTTACATTAGAAATGTGAAATCATGATTCGTATCATTGCCGAAATTCAAAAGAACTGATTTCTCCTTAGGAAGGGCTTACACAGTACTCGAATTTGAGAAATAACTTGTGTGCACACATGTGAAAGGTACATTTTATGGACAAAAGTTTGTATAGTTAAACTTTACCTGTAAACAGGAAAAACTACAAAATGAATTATAGCTCTTAGATCTGATAATGGAGTTCCAGTAGTGAGGTAAAAGGACTGACCTGGGGAAGGCTAAAGGGGAAAGGGTAACCACCACAAGGATGAGATTAGGAGGAAGAAAAGAAACCTTGAAAATCAGTATCATAATTTCTATGTTGTAAATATCCTAAACAATAAATCAGACTTGTATTTCTAAAAGATCCCTCTGGATTCTTCTGGAACTTGGGCTGTTTTATTTCTCACACATCTTGGAAAGAATGACTTCTCTTTAGGAGAAACTCATAATGTTTTCAGCATGATGACAGTTACTTGCCATCTAAAGTCTCTCATTGCATCCAAAGTTTCTTCATGGTATTTTTCACCTCTGTGCTTCTCAGGATGTAGATCAAGGAATTTAACATGGGTGTGATGATAGACTCCGACATAGCCATTGCCTTGTCTATGGGATAAGTGGCCACAGGTGTTACGTACAAGAAAACAAATGGCACAAAGAACAAGACAATCACTGTGAGGTGGGAGCCACAGGTAGACAGGGCTTTGCGCCATCCTTCAGAGCTATAAGACTTCAAAGAGCAGAGGATGATCATGTAGGAGACAATGAGGATAAGAAAGATGGTCACGCACATCACCCCACTATTGAGGATGACCAAGAGGCCCAGGACGCAGGTGTCCATGCAGGCCAGTGTCAGCAACTGAAACAAGTCACACATAAAGTGATCAATGACATTGGGACCACAGAAAGGTTTTTGGTACATGAAGAGAAGCTGTATCATTGCATGCAAAAATCCTCCCACCCAGGCCCCTCCCAGCAGCAGGCAGCACATCCGAGAACTCATGATGGTCCTGTAGTGCAGGGGCTTACAGATGGCCACATAGTGGTCATAGGCCATCACAATGAGAAGGATGATTGACACTCCACCAAAGAAATGTTCTGCAAAGAGCTGGGTCATACAGCCTTTGAGGGAGATGGTAGTGCTCTCAGAGAGGGAATCCACAATCATCTTGGGGGCGACGACAGAAGAAAAGATGGCATCCATGAGGGACAAGGAAGTAAGGAAAAAATACATAGGTGACCTCAGACTCTGACTTGCAGTCATAGTTACCACAATGAGTAGGTTTCCCAACATGGTGACAACATACATGATTAGAAACACAGCAGAAAATATTTTCCTCAGCTCTGGGTTTTTCGTAAGACCCAAAAGAATGAATTCAGTCACATTGTTTTGGTTTCGCATTTACCAGGTACTGATATGAGCGCTGGCTGAGAGTCGGAAAATCTAAAAAAGCAACATAGTGTTTATAGTTAGTGACTATTTGGCGTCATTCATTTGGCTCAATGTGTGTTTGGAGAGGTAGAGGCAGTAACCAGGTAAACCAGAGAATTTTAGGACAAGGCAAGGAATTTCTGAGGGCAATGGGAAACCAAGGGAGAGTATAAAACAAAAGAGTATTATAATTTCTTAATTGTAAATAGCCTGAATTATAAATCAGGCTTACATTTTTAAAAGATACCTGTGGATTCTAGTGGAAGCTGGACAGCTTTATTTCTCACATATCTCTGACAGAATGAATCTCAGGGGAAATTCATAATGCTCTCAACATAGTGACAGTTACTTGCCAACCAAAGTCTAGACCAGATGCCATGGAGTAGATTCTGACTCATGGTGACCCCATGAATGTCAGAGTAGAACTGTGAGCAATAGGGTTTTCTATGGCTGATTTTTCAGAAATAGATTGCCAGGCCTTTCTTTCGAGGTATCTCTGGGTGGATTCAAACCTCTAACCTTTTGGTTTGCAGCCGAGGCCATAAACTGTATCACCTGGGACTTCACATTTCTCAAGGTTCTTAATAGATTACTAAAGATGAAGTGGGCACCAATACAATTAATGATATTTTATAGAACAAAAGGAAACGGCAGTGAACTCTGAACTGAATAGAGAATACTAGTATTAGCCCTTTCTCCAGGCTTGAGAGTGGATTTGATATCAGGGACTGGCTATTATTTCTCTGTCAGTCAGACTCAATGATGACAGCTATCAGCTTTAGTCGGTAAACATTTGTATTTCTAGACTTGCTTCAGCCATAATCAAGGATCAAACCATACCCCAAATTTCCAATTCAGCTCTGAATCACAACCCTCAGCTACTTTTGTGATATTTCTTTTCTCTTTCCACAATGGTTCACTGAAGAACATTTTCGAAAGACCGCTCAAATGAAGAAAGGGACAATCTTAGTTAACATTTTTCTTTTTCTTTGTCAGTCCACTTCCCTCTTATTCCCTAATTATTTAAGCAGACAACAAGTATTTTAAAAACTCAGAGGATGCTGCAAATTTGAACAATAAAAAGCATCAGATGTGGCTTGTTTCCTTAAATAAGGGCAGACCTAGTAAATTTAAAATAATGACAAAGAAATAAGTGATAACTGAAGAAATGAAAGAAAAGTAAATTATTGAAGTTTTAAAGCTAGACAAAGGCTATTCCCAGCAGGGGGACAGCATGTGCAAAGACCCAGAAGGAGGGATAAGAGACATGGTTCAGGGCAGAACAGAAAGCTAAGGTCTTAGAGTTATGTACATCAGGTTCTAATTTCGACTTCTGGAACGCTTTTTAGCTGTGTAATTAGCTAAAAGTCATTTATCCTTCCAGATTTGCATTTTTATTTAGAAATATTGAATTTGCATATTTATAAATGCATTTTAATAATATAAATTTATATAAACATTGCTGGCATCATGTATGCAAATGCACTGTACATTGAATTTTAATCAATGATTTATCATTGACAACATTCCAGGTCAGTATAAGGAGATTTATAATATTCCCAATTTTCTGCTGCTACAATGCTACAGTGAATGTCTTGTATTGATATATCTATGACTATATCAGGGAAACCCTGGTTGCATAGTGGTTCAGACCTGCAGCTGCTGAACAGTTTCCAGGTGCTCCTTGGAAACTCTATAGGGGCAGCTCTACTCTGTTTTACAGGGTTGCTATGAGTTTTGGCACAGTGGTTAAGAGCTAAGATGGTAAGTTGGAATCCACCAGATGCTCCTTGGAAGCCCTGTGAGGCAGTTCTACCACGTCCTTTAGGGTCACTGTTAGTCAGAATCAACTAGACAGCAACTGGGCCAGGTTATAACAATATAGATACAGGTAAAGATATATAGCAATAGATTTAAGTATTTCTGTAAAGTGAGTTTCTGCAATAGAATTGTAAAATCACAGGATAGGAACATTTTACACTTGGATAACCAAACCAAACCCATTGCCGTCAAGTTGATTCCAACTCAGAACACTGCAGGACAGAGTAGAACTACTCCAAACGTTTTCCAAGGGGCGGCTGATGGATTTGAACTGCTAGCCTTTTGATTAGCAGCTGTTGCTCTTATCCACTGTGCCACCAGGGATCCACTTGGATAAAAAAAAAAGATATTGGTAAATTCTCCTTACAAAATGGTCATGCCTGACAATAAGGTATTAGACAGCTTTTATGTTTCTATCAGTTTTGTCTTTCTTGTTTATATCAATTCCTTTTCATTTGTATTATTTTTATTATTATAGAAGCATGCATTCTATATCAGAATATAATTCAGAAGAATTTTTAGTAAGTAAACATTTAAACTCCTTTCATAAAGGACAATTATTCTTTCTCTAAGTAGATTTGTCAATAATCGATGTACTCATCTCAAAATAATAACTGTAATAACAATAACATTTATTAAGCATAGTGACTTGTTCACTTCCTTGAGTCCACAGAGTTACTGCATAATATAGCCTGCTTTTGAATCCAGGAAGCTGGACTCTGGAGCTGATATTTCTTTCTGAATTCACCTGGGCTATATATAATACCTCCATCGAAATCTAAGTACCTAGATGGCTCTAGTGATTGCACTTGGACTGTCAGTTTTATATAGTCAGTGGACTTGTAGCTCTGAAGCTTCCTGAGTATCAAGCTAGGTTTTTCTCTTACCGTTAAAGTACTTTAAAGTAACCTCTTTAGTGCATATATTACCCCATGTTTTGCTTTGTTTTCATAAAAATTAATGGCAAATTTGTGGGTTTGTAACTAACTCCAGCAGAATTTTGTAGAACGGAAGTGGCAATAATGTTTTAATTTTTGGTATTGGAATCTACAATAATTTCTCAGTGTTTCCACAGAATGCTCCTAAATTACCTCTATCCTCACCGTCACCAAACCACCAGCATTACCAAGGCAGTCCCCACCACTACCACCACCTTCATCACTGTGGTCACCACTGTCGTCGCCAACACTGCAACTACTACTGCCATTACCACCAACACCAGTATCATCACCAACACTGCCACCACCACAATCATTACTACTGCCACCACTGCTATCTTTGTCATTGCCATCACCACTGTCACCACCACCACCGTCATTCCTAGAGGTAAACCTGCTTATAAGAAAATTTTGTAGTTGTTTTGTTTTACCTATAAAGAAATACAAAAATTCAGCTCATTCCTAAATTAAAACTGTCAATCTAAAATTTAAGCATTACCCTCTAAACATCACTAATTTTAGGAAAAAGAATACATTAATAAAGTTAACACTTAGAGCTTAGTTTTTAGAGTTGGTCAAAAGTGGAAAGTTGTAGAAATAAAGACTCTAATCATTTCAAGTCTAATCCAAGATCTTATCTCACCCAAGATTCGTTCGCATAAAGCAACTTCTCCAGAGAGTCCAAGAACCAGGTGAAATGATTCCAGCTTAGTTTTTCTTACTGTGGAAGTAAGCTGTCCAGGATATAAATGGAGAAAAGCCATCCAATCATTAAATACTGGTCAAATTTGTCGAACTACGATTTTTATTGCTTTTGAAGAGAGATTTAAAGCAGAAGTTGTAGGTATCTATGAATCTAATGAAGAAGTGTACATTCTGTTTTACCAAGGGATTTATTTATATTCTTTCCAATTAAAAAGGATTGCTGACGAGGGAGCCAAGCAGAGAATTTACTGAATCATTCAGGTCTCTTTTGAATCTCAGCGGATTGTATGTTAAGATCAAAGTAGAAACTGTTTTTGTTCAGTTTCTCAGAAGATACATCATGGATCCAATGCTCTCCTTTGGGATATAAGAGGGCAGAGGGCATGTTTGAACAGCTGTGACAAGGCACAGATTTATACCATTCAGTTGTAGCCCTCGAGGCTAGATCTCCACTGACAGAGGCTAATCCCCACCCCAGTGAATTCCCATTCACCCACCTTAATAATAGGGTGTTCTCAGAAGCAGAATGTCACTAAGACCAGGCCAACATGCAGAAACCTAGACCACAATGTTAACAATTCAGTCATTTGTTCATGCACTGTGATGTGTATCTCAATTACAGAATGGCCACAATTTTAAATAGTTAGAATATAGCAACAGGAAGGAACCTGAGTCAAATCCCATCTCTGGATTCGACCTCCCACACAGAAGTAATATCTGTTCCTGGAGGGCCACCATCAGGGTCAGAAAATTTGTACCCGGGCATAAAAATATATTTAATTTTTTCTAATTTATTAATAAATGGCATTTTCAATTAATATTGTTTTTCTATTTTTGGAATAATAGGTTACAATTTTCATTCCTTCTCCATCTTATAAAGTGATTTCATTTACATTAACTTTTTTATCTTCAACACCTTATAAGGTTATCAGAGTTAGGATGATTATTTCAATTTTCAGAATCTAATCCTCAAAGATTATCCATAGACTTATTTTTGCTGTAGAATCATTTTTTACAAATTGTCTGATATTACCCCATCAGACATGGGGTCTGAAGTTACCCCATGGTCACCAGAGCCGTTTAGATATGGGTTAGAATCAACTTCTCTTGGTGGGGAAGAATGGGGAGAGAGTAATATGAGTTTCTATATAGTAAATTCTTGAAAATTCTAACTCAGCTGTTATATTAATGACTATTCACATATGCATCCAATCCCTCTCTATCACACTGTTGTTGTTAGGTGCTGTTGATCCAGTTCCAACTCATAGTGAGCCTATATACAACAGAACGAAACACTGCCCGGTCCTGGATCATTCTCAAAATAGTTTCTTTATTTGTGCCTACTCTTGCAGCCACTGTGTCAGTTCAACTCCTTAAAGGTCTTTCTCTTTTTTGCTGACCCTCTGCTTTTCCAAGTATGATGTTCTTCTCCACGGACGGGTCCCTCCTGATAACACGTACTAAGTACATAGGACAAAGTCTCACCATCCTCACTTCTAAGGAGCATTCTGCCTGTACTTCTTCCAAGACAGATGTGTTTGTTCTTCTGGAAGCCCACGATGTATTTAATGTTCTTCACCAACACCATAATTTAAAGGCATCAATTCTTCTTCAGTCTTCTTTATTTGTTTTCAAGCCCCATGACACTAAAAAAAAAAAACCTTCTTTTATTTCCTTTATCACATTTGTCATTATCTGATTATATCTTTCATTTAGCTTTCATTTGCTTATTATTTATCTGCACCTAACTAGAATATAACCAGTAAGAAAACTTTGACCTTTCTGTACTTCTGATTTGTATAGTACATGAATCTCTGGGAGGTGCAAATGGCTAAGTGATACACAACTAGCAGAAAGGTTGACCATTTGAACCTGTCCAAGAGGCTCCTCACAAGACAGACCTGGTGATCTGCTTCCGAAAAGTCACAGCCTTGAAAACCCTATGGAACAGTTCTACTGTGCACATACAGGGTCAACATGAGTTGAAACCGATCTGACAACAACTAACAACAGCAGCAGCGGTACAGTATGTAGAACATGGAAGAATAGACATATGTTAAGAAAAAAAAAAGTAAATACACAAGTTGTTGTTGTTAGGTGCCGTCAAGTCGATTCCCTCATAGTGACGCTATGCAACAAAGTGAAACACTGCCTGGTCCTGCACCATTATCACAATCGTCGCTATGCTTGAGCCCATTGTTGTAGCCACTGTGTCCGTCCATCTCATTGAAGGTCTTCCTCCTTTTTGTTGACACTCTACTTTACCAAGCATGAAGTCCTTCCTCAGGGATTGGTCCCTCCTGATAACACGTCCAAAGTATGTAAGACAATGTCTCACTATCCTTGGCTATAAAGAGCATTCTCGCTGTACTTCTTCTAAGACAGATTTTTTCATTCTTTTGGCAGTCCATGGTATATTCAATATTCCTTACCAACACCGTAATTCAAAGTTGTCAGTTCTTCTTTGATCTTCAGCCTATTTGATCAAACAGTCCTTTTTCTTAAAAACATGATTAATATCTGACTACATAATATGGGAAAAGTTACTGTGAAGAACCAGTATTTATTCTTCAAGGAAGCTATTCTCATACCATAATCCATTGCCATTGAGTGGATTCTGACTCATACCAGACAGAGGAAATACTCAGCCAACCCCTTTGTGTGACTTGAGTCTTAAAGTTTTCTATCGATCTGTGTCCCATATCATCTCAAATTTTATCATTCACTGTTTATTCTTTTGAATTGATTGCTATCCTAACAATCACACTTCTTTTCCAAATATAAGTAACATATTTACTTTGGTGGGAATAAAATTATTAATTTTTTTTTCCCTTTGGCAAAAGGAACTAAGTGAGGATGGGTTGCCTACAAAGATGAGAATCAAGGAAGAGCTTAATGTGAAGAAAATTTTCCAGATGATAGAGGAAGAAACAAAGACAATTTTTATAATGTGGCCCAGGGTCATCCCTGCATTTCTGTTATTTCACAATCATGTAAAGGATCAAAATAGCATTGTGGAAAGAGTCCAAACACTATCCAAAAGACTTGGAAATCCGGTTAACCTCAAATGACCTCATTTTACTTACAAGTCAGATGAAGTTAAACTGCCTAGGTAGAGCAAATGATTAAGTGTTTAGCTGAAAGACCGGTGGTCTGAGTCCACTCAGAAGAGCTCAGAAGAAAGTCCTTGGGATCTACTTCTGAAACGTCGCAGACATTGAAAGCTTTATGGAGCACAGTTCTACTCTGACACACGTGGGGCCGGAACAGACTTGACATCGATTGTTTTTGTTTTTAAGACAGGGTTAGTAATTATATCATAACGTTGTAAGAATTACTAGCTAATGTTTGTAAAATATCTTCTGAAGTGTCTGTTCAATAAAATTGAGTTCATTCTCTCATTTAAATGACCCCAAAATGGCATTTCTTAGTTAAATATGAAGTTTAACCCATACTTTCATGTAAGACAGGCATATACTTTTATCTTTCTTCTTTTTTTTTTTTCTCCTCCCCTTTGGAATAATTTCTTTATAAAGCACAAGAAGTTATCTGACGGCAATTGTTACCCATGAGTGGTTCCGCAACAGAAATAGAAAGGAAAAGGTGGTACCTTAAAAGCATTCGCAAGCTATCAAGATTTTCTCCCTGAGGCTCTCAAATTGACTTACATTTTCTCCTAGAGTCTTGTCCTTCCCGGATTTGCTGTTGCCAGTTTATTTTTCTTGTGTCTCGTTCATAATTGTTTTAGCACCTCTTTACTGAGCTCTTGGTGATTTTCACTAGGATTCCCATTTTTTTAGCTTTGATATTGTTCTTTAGATGTTCTTTTAACTCTCTTTTATGCCCTGGATTAAATGTGACATATCGTTGATGCTTCTCCAGTACTGACCCTTGACTTGCCCTTGTCTGTATTCCAAGTTCTTAGGCAGGATATGTCATCAGAAGGTTAAAAGAGGCCCCTGACCTTCGAAGGTCAGGGAAGCAGGGGCAGGGTTTTGGGGTCCATGATTTCAGGGGACATCTAAGTCAATTGGCATAATAAAATCTATTAAGAAAACATCCTGGATCCCGCTTTGAAGAGTGGCATCTGGGGTCTGAAACACTAGCAAGTGGCCATCTAAGATGCATCAATGAGTCTCAACCCACCTGGATCAAAGGAGAATGAAGAACACCAAGGACACAAGGCAATTACGAGCCCAAGAGACAGAAAGGGCCACTTGAACCAGAGACTATATCATCCTGAGACCAGAAGAACTAGATGGTGCCTGGCTACAACCGATGACTGCCCTGACAGGGAGCACAACAGAGAACCCCTGAGGGAGCAGGAGAACAGTGGGATACAGATCCTAAATGCTCATAAAAAGACTAGACTTAATAGTCTGACTGAGACTAGAAGGACCCTCGTGGTCATGGCCCCAAAACTTCTGTTGGTCCAGGACAGGGACCATTCCTGAAGCCAACTCGTCAGACATGGACTGGACTGGACAATGGGTTGGAGAGGGATGCTGATGAGAAGTGAGCTTCTCGGATCAGGTGGACACTTGAGACAATGTTGGCATCTCCTGCCTGGAGGCAAGATGGGAGGGTAGAGGGGGTTAGAAGCTGGCAAAATGGACGTGAAAAGAAAGAGTGGAAGGAGGGAGTGGGTTGTCTCATTGAGGGGAGAGTAATTGGGAATATGTAGTAAGGTGTATATAAGTTTTTACGTGAGAGACTGACTTGATTTGTAAACTTTCACTTAAAGCACAATAAAAAGTATATAAAAAAAGAGGCCCCTGACCTTTTAATCTTATTTCTGCTACAACTTCTAATTATCAGTAACAATTGGGACTTTTGTCATTTTTAGTAGTTCAATTGTTATTGTTGTTGTTATTAGGTGCTGTTGAGTCGGTTCCAACTCATAGCAACCCTATGCACAACAGAACACTACTCAGTCCTGCACCAACCTCACAGTTGTTGTTATGCTTGAGCCGATTGTCACAGCCACTGTGTCAACGCATCTCTTTGAGGATCTTCCTCATTTTTTCTGACCCTCTACTTTACCAAGCATGACGTCCTTCTCTGGGGACTGATTCCTCCTTATAACATGTCCAAAGTATGTGAGACGTAATCTTGCCCTCCTTGCTTCTAAGGAGCATTCTGGTTATACTTCTTCCAAGACAGATTTGTTCATTCTTTTGGCAGTCCATGGTATATTCAATATTCTTCACCAATACCACAATTCAAAGGCATCAATTCGTCTCCAGTCTTCCTCATTCATTGTCCAGCTTTCGCATGTGTATGAGATGATTGGAAACACCGTGGCTTGGGTCAGGTGCACCTTAGTCCTCAAGGTGACATCTTTGCTTTTTAACATTTTAAAGAGACCTCTTACAGGCAATTTGCCCAGGGCAATGCGTGTTTTGATTTCTTGACTGCTGCTTCCAGTAGTTCAATTAGAAAACATAATATTCTTGGATATCTAAGTGAAGATTTGAACACATGGTTAGATGTATGTAAGTGTGGAGTTAGGGAGCATGGTCTGGAATGCAGGCATAAATTTTTGAGTATTCAGCATTTGAATAACTTTTAAGACTACAGGATTGGATGCATTTACTGAAGCAGTATGTACTGACAGAAGAAAAAAGTTAGGACCAATGACTGAGCCCTGGTGCACTCTATAACTTTGAATGGTGAAGTGAAAAAGGCAGAACTCACAAAGGAGAATGAGGAGTGACACATGAAGTAGAAGGAAAACCAAGAAACTGTGTGATATCAGAAACCAAGTGAATATATCAAGGAAGTAAAAGTGATCAGCTATTTCCAATATTGCTGATAGATCTAGCAAAATGATGGCTGAAAATTGACCATTGGATTTAGCAATGTGGAGGTCCTTGGCTCTATTGTTAAGAAATCTTTGTTAAGGTGGAGAAGTAGGGAAAGTTTTCCTGGAGTTGGTTTAAGACGGACTGAACAGAAAGGAATAAGAAACTGCAAGTAAGAAAACTAAGAAGAAGAAAAAATAAATGGGGATGTTGGAGGCAGGGCCAAGATGGCGGACTAAGTAGATGCTACCTCTGATCCCTCTTGCAACAAAGACTCAGAAAAACAAGTGAACTGATGACATACATAACAATCTACGAACCCTCAACAACAAACACAGATTTAGAGACGAAAAATGAACAAATATGGGGAAGCAGCAACTGTTTTTGGAGCCAGGAGCCAGCGTTCCAGTCAGGTAACCTTGGCGGCCGGTTTAGGTCAGGGTTCAGGGGAGCTGATGGCGCAAACAAGGGGCACAGCCCTACCCCCGCGAACTCACCCCGGGAGGGGGCCCAGCCGGTCCGCGCAGGCGGCGTGGCGATGCAGCCAGTGGGAGAAGTCCCTGGGAGGCAGTGACTGGTCTTGGAGCTGGGAGAGCAGCGTCCCAGCCGGGGAATTGTGCTGCCGGGCATTTGACTGGGTGCTGTCACGGCACAAGCACGGGGAGCTGCTCAACTCCCCTGAACTAACCCCGGGAGGGGGCCCAGCCAGTCCAAGGGGGCAACGCGGCGACGCGGCTGGAGGGACGAGAAGTCCCCGGGAGGCAGTGACTGATTTTGGAGTCGGGAGTGCAGCGTCCCAGCAGGGGAACCTTAACGCTGGGCATTGGACTGGCAGCGGAGGATCTGACAGCGGCTTCAGTGGACCAGATCCCCGGTGGCAATCTCCACACAGCCAGCACACATAGGCGACATGCCCCTCGGGAATCTCAGATAAAATAGTCATTCCAAGCAAGACAAGCAACTCTGGCTATATTCCGAGGTGCTACGCTCCTATCTCTCTGATCCCACCCCCACCCTCCCCAGGCGGCATCATTAACATTGGAATTTCCTGAGCCAGAGGGAGAACGGCTCCGGCTCCGCGGCGGCTTTGGTTCCCCTCCCCTTTTTTTTTCTTTTGGTCTTTTCCTAATCCACTCGTCTGGTCTGAGAGAAGGAACCAGAAAAAACCCAGGGACCAAAAATCCATCCCTAATTGGACTAAAAACACAGAACCAGCTACAGCCAAGCATATATGATCCAAGTCTCAGACTTTCATCCTTACAGGGAACAAGGCGGCAGTTATAATCCAAAGGCAGTTCTGACAGGGATCTGACTGCAATTTTTTTAGCAGATTTTCTGGAAAAACTAGTTTCCCAGTGATGGCTCGGAGACAGCAGTCCATATCAAACCACATAAAGAAGCAGACCATGAAAGCTTCTACAACCCCTAAACAAAAGAATCAAAATCTTTCCCAAATGAAGATACAATCCTGGAATTATCAGATACAGAATATAAAAAACTAATTTACAGAATGCTTCAAGACATCAGGGATGATCTCAGAAACGAAATAAGGCAAACTGCAGAAAAAGCCAAGGAACACACTGATAAAACAGTTGAAGAACTCAAAAAGATTATTCAAGAACATAGTGGAAAAATTAATAAGTTGCAAGAATCCATAGAGAGACAGCATGTAGAAATCCAAAAGATGAACAATAAAATTACAGAATTAGACAAACGCAATAGGAAATTAGAGGAGCAGACTCGAGCAATTAGAATGCAGAGTGGGAAATCTGGAGGACCAGGGAATTCACACCAACATAGCCGAAAAAAATCAGATAAAAGAATTAAAAAAAATGAAGAAACCCTAAGAATCATGTGGGACTCTATCAAGAAGGATAACTTGCGTGTGATTGGAGTCCCAGAACAGGGAAGGAGGACAGAAAACACAGAGAAAATAGTTGAAGATCTCCTGACAGAAAACTTCATTGACATCATGAAAGACGAAAGGATATCTATCCAAAATGCTCATCGAACCCCATTTAAGATTGATCCAAAAAGAAAAACACCAAGACATATTATCACCAAACTTGCCAAAACCAAAGATAAACAGAAAATTTTAAAAGCAGCCAGGGAGAAAAGAAAGGTTTCCTTCAAGGGAGAATCAATAAGAATAAGTTCACACTACTCAAAAGAAACCATGCAGGCAAGAAGGGAATGGGACGACATATACAGAGCACTGAAGGAGAAAAACTGGCAGCCAAGGATCATATATCCAGCAAAACTCTCTCTGAAATATGAAGGCGAAATTAAGATATTTACAGATAAACACAAGTTTAGAGAATTTGCAAAAACCAAACCAAAGCTACAAGAAATACTAAAGAATATTGTTTGGTCAGAAAATCAATAATATCAGATACCAGCACAACACAAGGTCACAAAACAGAACATCCTGATATCAACTCAAATAGGGAAATCACAAAAACAAATTAAGATTAATTAAAAAAAAAATGCTCATAACAGGGAATCACTGAAGTCAAAATCTAAAAGATCACAATAATCAAAAAGAGCGACTAAATACAGGTGGCATAGAACTGCCATAAGGAGAGGGATACAAGGCGATATAGAACAATACATGTTAGGTTTTTACTTAGAAAAATACGGGTAAAAAATAAGGTAACTACAAAGAGGTATTACAACTCCATAACTCAAGATAAAAGCCAAGAAAAACGTAACGACTTAACAAACATAAAGTCAAACACTACGAAAATGAGGATCTCACAATTGACTAAGAAAAACGTCTCAGCACAAAAAAGTATGTGGAAAAATGAAATTGTCAACAACACACATAAAAAGGCATCAAAATGACAACACTAAACACTTATTTATCTATAATTACGCTGAATGTAAATGGACTAAATGCACCAATAAAGAGACAGAGAGTCACGGACTGGATAAAGAAACACGATCCGTCTATATGCTGCCTACAAGAGACACACCTTAGACTCACAGACACAAAGAAACTAAAACTCAAAGGATGGAAAAAAATATATCAAGCAAACAATAAGCAAAAAAGAAGAGGAGTAGCAATATTAATTTCTGACAAAATAGACTTCAGACTTAAATCCACCACAAAGGATAAAGAAGGACACTACATAATGATAAAAGGGACAATTGATCAGGAAGACATAACCATATTAAATATTTATGCACCCAATGACAGGGCTGCAAGATACATAAATCAAATTTTAACAGAACTGAAAAGTGAGATAGACACCTCCACAATTATATTAGGAGACTTCAACACACCACTTTCGGAGAAGGACATGACATCCAGTAAGAAGCTCAATAGAGACACGGAAGATCTAATTACAACAATCAAACAACTTGACCTCATTGACTTATACAGAACTCTCCACCCAACTGCTGCAAAATATACTTTTTTTTCTAGCACACATGGAACGTTCTCTAGAATAGACCACATAATAGGTCATAAAACAAACCTTTGCAGAGTCCAAAACATCGAAATATTACAAAGCATCTTCTCAGACCACAAGGCAATAAAACTAGAAATCAATAACAGAAAAACTAGGGAAAAGAAATCAAATACTTGGAAACTAAACAATACCCTCCTGAAAAAAGACTGGGTTATAGAAGACATCAAGGAGGGAATAAGGAAATTCATAGAATGCAACGAGAATGAAAATACTTCCTATCAAAACCTCTGGGATACAGCAAAAGCAGTGCTCAGAGGCCAATTTATATCGATAAATGCACCCATACAAAAAGAAGAAAGAGCCAAAATCAGACAACTGTCCTTACAACTTGAACAAATAGAAAGTGAGCAACAAAAGAATCCATCTGGCACCAGAAGAAAACAAATAATAAAAATTAGAGCTGAACTAAATGAATTAGAGAACAGAAAAACAATTGAAAGAATTAACAAAGCCAAAAGCTGGTTCTTTGAAAAAATTAACAAAATTGATAAACCATTGGCCAGACTGACTAAAGAAATACAGGAAAGGAAACAAATAACCCAAATAAGAAACGAGAAGGACCACATCACAACAGACCCAACCGAAATTAAAAGAATCATATCAGATTATTATGAAAAATTGTACTCTAACAAATTTGCAAACCTAGAAGAAATGGATGGATTCCTAGAAAAACACTACCTACCTAAAGTAACACATTCAGAAGTAGAACAACTAAATAGACCCATAACAAAAAAAAAGATTGAAAAGGTAATCAAAAAACTCCCAACAAGAAAAAGCCCTGGCCCGTACGGCTTCACTGCAGAGTTCTACCAAACTTTCAGAGAAGAGTTAACACCACTACTACTAAAGGTATTTCAAAGCATAGAAAATGACGGAATACTACCCAACTCATTCTATGAAACCACCATCTCCCTGCTACCAAAACCAGGTAAAGACATTACAAAAAAAGAAAATTACAGACCTATATCCCTCATGAACATAGATGCAAAAATCCTCAACAAAATTCTAGCCAATAGAATTCAACAACATATCAAAGAAATAATTCACCCTGATCAAGTGGGATTTATACCAGGTATGCAAGGCTGGTTTAATATCAGAAAAACCATTAATGTAATCCACCACATAAATAAAACAAAAGACAAAAACCACATGATCTTATCAATTAATGAAGAAAAGGCATTTGACAAAGTCCAACACCCATTTATGATAAAAACTCTCACCAAAATAGGAATTGAAGGAAAATTCCTCAACATAATAAAGGGCATCTATGCAAAGCCAACAGCCAATATCACTCTAAATGGAGAGAGCCTGAAAGCATTTCCCTTGAGAACAGGAACCAGACGAGGATGCCCTTTATCACTGCTCTTATTCAACATCGTGCTAGAGGTCTTAGCCAGGGCAATTAGGCTAGACAAAGAAATAAAGGGTATCCGGATGGGCAAGGAGGAAGTAAAATTATCTCTATTTGCAGATGAGATGATCTTATACGCAGAAAACCCTAAGGAATCCTCCAGAAAAGTACTGAAACTAATAGAAGAGTTTGGCAGAGTCTCAGGTTATAAGATAAACATACAAAAATCACTTGGATTCCTCTACATCAACAAAAAGAACACCGAAGAGGAAATAACCAAATCAATACCATTCACAGTAGCCCCCAAGAAGATAAGATACTTAGGAATAAATCTTACCAAGGATATAAAAGACCCATACAAAGAAAACTACAAAGCTCTACTACAAGAAATTAAAAAGGACATACTTAAGTGGAAAAACATACCTTGTTCATGGATAGGAAGACTTAACATAGTAAAAATGTCTATTCTACCAAAAGCCATCTATACATACAATGCACTTCCGATCCAAATTCCAATGTCATTTTTAAGGTGATAGAGAAACAAATCACCGATTTCATATGGAAGGGAAAGAAGCCTCGGATAAGCAAAGCATTAGTGAAAAAGAAGAAGAAAGTGGGAGGCCTCACTCTACCTGATTTCAGAAGCTATTATACAGCCACAGTAGTCAAAACAGCCTGGTACTGGTACAACAACAGGCACATAGACCAATGGAACAGAATTGAGAACCCAGATATAAATCCATCCACGTATGAGCAGCTGATATTTGATAAAGGCCCAGTGTCAGTTAATTGGGGAAAAGATAGTCTTTTTAACAAATGGTGCTGGCATAACTGGATATCCATTTGCAAAAAAATGAAACAGGACCCATACCTCAGACAATGCACTAAAACTAACTCCAAGTGGATCAAAGACAAAAAGATAAAGATCATGGAAGAAAAAATAGGGACAACCCTAGGATCCCTGATACAAGGCATAAACAGAATACAAAACACTACCAAAAATGATGAAGAGAAACCAGATAACTGGGAGCTCCTAAAAATCAAACACCTATGCTCATCTAAAGACTTCACCAAAAGAGTAAAAAGACCACCTACAGACTGGGAAAGAATTTTCAGCTATGACATCTCCGACCAGCGCCTGATCTCTAAAATCTACATGATTCTGTCAAAACTCAACCACAAAAAGACAAACAACCCAATCAAGAAGTGGGCAAAGGATATGAACACACATTTCACTAAAGAAGATATTCAGGCAGCTAACAGACACATGAGAAAATGCTCCCGATCACTAACCATTAGAGAAATGCAAATTAAAACTACGATGAGATTCCATCTCACACCAACTAGACTGGCATTAATCCAAAAAACACAGAATAATAAATGTTGGAGAGGCTGTGGAGAGATTGGAACTCTCATACACTGCTGGTGGGATTGTAAAATGGTACAACCACTTTGAAAATCCATGTGGCATTATCTTAAACAGTTAAAAATAGAACTACCATACAACCCAGAAATCCAACTCCTCGAAATAGACCCTAGAGAAACAAGAGCCTTCACACAAACAGATATATGCACACCCATGTTTATTGCAGCCCTGTTTACAATAGCAAAAAGTTGGAAGCAACCAAGGTGTCTGTCAACGGATGAATGGGTAAATAAATTGTGGTATATTCACACAATGGAATACTACGCATCGATAAAGAACAGTGACGAATCTCTGAAACATTTCATAACATGGAGGTATCTGGAAGGCATTATGCTGAGCGAAATGAGTCAGAGGCAAAAGGACAAATATTGTATAAGACCTCTATTATAAGATCTTGAGAAATAGAAAAAACAGAGAAGAACACATACTTTTGTGGTTACAAAGGGGGGAGGGAGGGAGGGAGGGAGAGGGTTTTTTATTGATTAATCAGTAGATAAGAACTGCTTTGGCTGAAGGGAAAGACAACACTCAATACAAGGAAGGTCAGTCTAATTGGACTGGACTAAAAGCAAAGAGGTTTCCAGGATAAAATGAAAGCTTCAAAGGTCAGTGGAGCAGGGGCTGGGGTCTGGGGAACATGGTTTGAGGGGACTTCTAAGTCAATGGGCAAAACAATTCTATTATGAAAACATTCTGCATCCCACTTTGAAATGTGGCGCCTGGGGTCCTAAATGCCAACAAGCTGCCATCTAAGATACATCAATTGTTCTCAACCCACCTGGAGCAAAGGCAAAGGAAGAACACCAAGGGCACACGACAACTAAGAACCCAAGAGACAGAAAGGGCCACATGAGCCAGAGACCTACATTATCCTGAGACCAGAAGAACTAGTTGGTGCCCAGCCACAATCGATGTCTGCCCTGTCAGGGAGCACAACAGACAACTCCTGAGGGACAGGAGACCAATGGGATACAGACCCCAAATTCTCATAAAAAGACCCTACTTAATGGTATGACTGCGACTAGAGGAATCCCGGAGACAATCCTCCCTAGACGTTCTGCTGGCACAGGACAGGAACCATCCCTGAAGACAACTCATCAGGCATGAAAAGGACTGGTCAGCGGGGGGGAGAGAGATGCTGATGAAGAGTGAGCTAATTAAATCAGGTGGACACTGGAGAGTGTGTTGGCAACTCTTGACAGGAGAGGGGATGGGAAGATAGAGAAAGAGGGAAGACGGCAAAATTGGCACGAAACGAGAGACTGAAAGGGCTGACTCAATAGGGGGAGAGCAAGTGGGAGAAGGGAGTAAGATGTATGTAAACTTACATGTGACAGACTGATTGGAATGGTAAATGTTCACTTGAAGCTTAATAAAAATTAATTAAAAAAAAAGAAGTGGGCAAAGGATATGAACACACATTTCACTAAAGAAGATATTCAGGCAGCAAACAGATACGTGAGAAAATGCTCTCGATCATTAGCCATTAGAGAAATGCAGATTAAAACTACGATGAGATTCCATCTCACTCCAACAAGGCTGGCATTAATCCAAAAAACACAAAATAATAAATATTGGAGAGGCTGCGGAGAGATTGGAACTCTTATACCCTGCTGGTGGGAATGTAAAATGGTACAACCACTTTGGAAATCTATCTGGAGTTATCTTAAACAGTTAGAAATAGAAGTACCATACAACCCAGAAATCCAACTCCTCGGAATATACCCTAGAGAAACAAGAGCCTTCACACAAACAGATATATGCACACCCATGTTTATTGCAGCTCTGTTTACAATAGCAAAAAGCTGGAAGCAACCAAGGTGTCCATCAACGGATGAATGGGTAAATAAATAAATAAGTATAAATTGTGGTATATTCACACAATGGAATACTACGCATCGATAAAGAACAGTGACGAATCTGTGAAACATTTCATAACATGGAGGAACCTGGAAGGCATTATGCTGAGCGAAATTAGTCAGAGGCAAAAGGACAAATATTGTATAAGACCACTGTTATAAGATCTTGCGAAATAGTATAAACCGAGAAGAACACATACTTTTGTGGTTACGAGGGGGAGAGGGAGGGAGGGAGGGAGGGAGAGGGTTTTTTACTGATTAATTAGCAGATAAGAACTGCTTTAGGTGAAGGAAGGACAACACTCAATACATGGAAGGTCAGCTCAACTGGACTGGACTGGACCAAAAGCAAAAAGTTCCGGGGATAAACTGAATACTTCAAAAGTCAACGGAGCAAGGGCGGGGGGTAGGGAACCATGGTTCAAGGGGACTTCTAAGTCAATTGGCAAAATAATTCTATTATGAAAACATTCTGCATCCCACTTTGAAATGTGGCATCTGGGGTCTTAAATGCTAACAAGTGGCCATCTAAGATGCATCAGTTGGTCTGAACCCACCTGGAGCAAAGGAGAATGAAGAACACCAAGGTCACACGACAACTAAGAGCCCAAGAGACAGAAAGGGCCACATGAACAAGAGACCTACATTATCCTGAGACCAGAAGAACTAGTTGGTGCCTGGCCACAATCGATGACTGCCCTGACAGGGAGCACAATAGAGAACCCCTGAGGGAGCAGGAGATCAGTGAGATGTAGACCCCAAATTCTCATAAAAAGACCATACTTAATGGTGTGACTGAGACTAGAGGAATCCCGGCGGTCATGGTCCCCAAACCTTCTGTTGGCACAGGACGGGAACCATCCCTGAAGACAATTCATCAGACATGAAAGGGACTGGACAGTGGGTGGGAGAGAGATGCTGATGAAGAGTGAGCTAATTATATCAAGTGGTCACTTGAGACTGTGTTGGCATCTCCTGTCTGGAGGGGGGATGGGAGGATAGAGAGAGGTGGAGGCTGGCAAAGTTCTCACGAAAGGAGAGATTGGAAGGGCTGACTCATTAGGGGGAGAGCAAGTGGGAGTAAGGAGTAAGATGTATATTAACTTATATGTGACAGACTGACTTGATTTGTAAACGTTCACTTGAAGCTCAATAAAAGTTAATAATAAAAAATAAATAAAAATAAATGGAAAAGTAGGAGGCAGGGAAGCAAGTTTAAGAGACTGGAACTTTTAAAATGGAGAAATAACAGGATGGCTTTATGGAGATGAATATATGGGGTACAAAACAACAGCTGCCAAGGCAGCGGTGGGGAGAACTATCAGACAATTACCATTGCGTAGACAACAAGAAATGTGCGCAAGTGGAGGTTTTGACTTCAGATAGTAGCAAGGATAGTTTACGGAAGTACAGAATTCTGTGGTAACAGGCAGGGAGGAAAATACATGGTCACAGATGCAGGATAGTGGGCGGATAGAATGGTGTGAGTTTGTAGAAATTCTCCTCTGATTGTTTCAAGTGCTCTCTGTGAAACAGGAAGTACGAACATTGGTTGAGGCTGAAGAAACGGAAGGATGGACTGGGGTTTTGAAGACAGAGGAAAAGGTATGAAATAATCTTTTAGGACAGCAGGAGAATAAAGGACTGAAGGCAGGTGGTACATTGGTAGCATCGAGGGCCCATTAGACCTTCACAGTCATGTATTTCAAGTGACATCCACAAGTTGAATCACAGCTTGGTTAAAAATTCACACAATCCATTAACATTTTTGAAGAAACAGGCAAATCTGCAAAACCCCCTAGGTCTAGATCACATTTTGAAGCAGCAGCAATTAGGCCTAATATTTGACTTGGTCGCCACCTTGTGGGGAGAGAGCATAAAGGTTAGGTTGGTTAGGTTACAGAGCGACACAGATTACCATGAACTAGGTTGTCCTAATCTGAGCAGGGATTAGGGTGGGTGGTTTGTTCCTGCACCTGTTTAGGAAATGGTTCTGAGAATTGATTTTTCTCTGAACGTTTATCGCTGTTGTTCTCATTAGCTGCCATCGAGTTTACCCCTCAGTCATAGTGACCCCATGCATAACAGAACAAACTGCTGCCAGGTCATGTGCCACTGCCGTGATCGGTAGTGGGTCAGACAGATGTGATCCACAGGGCTCCCACTGGCCGAGTTCATACGTAGACCACCAGACCTTTGTTCCTGCACACTTACTACGGCACTGGCTTCGTTTATTCATCGCAGGAGTGCCAAATTTTCCAATCACCATTTTTTAAAAGTGTGTTGTCAACTCCTTTCATAACAAGTTCTCCCCTTCTCCCTTCGAGTTTAGAGTCTTTATCATTTTATTTTTATCTGAAAGACCTGGAAGTGTGCTTCAGTTACAAGTTCTGCTAATTGTCTGTTGATGTCACCCTTTTCAAATAAATTACAGACCATTTTGAATCTGGTAGCAAGACAGATGCCAAGGCTGTTGCTGCTGCCTCAGGGGCAGTCTCCGGAGCATCATCTATTCCTGATTTTATCTCAGGTATTTGTTTCACACTTTTCCTATAATTAACAAGCCTCCTGCACTTTATTGTACCTATAATTGTAAGGAAAATGATTACATCACACTACATGTAAGGCGATTATTATATTAGATTACATCCATAGGTACAGGGGTTAGGGTTCTAATGCATATTTTGGGGGATACAATTCAATCCATAACACAAATCAGACACAAAGTAAAAATATTATTAAATAATAAATTTCACATACCTTAAGGGTTTTTTGTGTGTGTTCATGTGTGTGTATGTGCTTGTGTACCCACATGTATGCACAGTTAAATGTGACAGAGCAATGTTAGCCCTATCAGATAATTCAATTAATTAGTTTGAAGCAGGAAGAAATAGGAAAAAAAAAAAAGATTTCATTGGTTAGCAATGAGGTGCTAGTGCAAAAGAAAAAATGAAGGAAGGAAAGTATTTGCAATTTCATTTTGCTTGCTCCTGAAATGATTTTCTGTCAGCTGCAGTTATGACTTTCATGTCTCTATTCTGATATTGGATAAAAGATTAGTATTATAATTATTGATCTTACGGGAATGTCAATCTGGTTAATGTTTGACATTAGAAAGAAAACCGAAGTGATAATAAAATAAAACATATAAGGGGATATTCTCTTCAAGTTACACCTAGAATCATCACCAATATTTGAAAATGAATATTCATGGCTAATCTGTAATACTATCATTATGTAAATTGGATATGATTGGAACCTATGTAGTCATATCTCCGAAGGTCAGGGATATCAGAAATGACACTGAAGTAGGCATTCAGCTCTTGGACCTTTCAAATGCTATAGTCTAAGGTGATAAATGATGTAGACTAAATACCAAGGCTTAAGCTGAACTTTAGAGCATTCCTGTTAAAAATTTCTACAAGGTACTCAAGTTTGATAAACAATTGTCTACAAATTGAAAAGGTACCCTGAAGTGCTATATATATATATATATGTGTGTGTGTGTGTATGTATGTATACAATGAAAATCTCAAAGGGAATCACAAGTCTTGAGTGTGAGGATGAGCTCTGCCCATGCTCTGAATGACAGGAAAGGGAGAAAAGTGATCTCAGGTAGATGCTATGTGTGAAGGCAGAGAGTTGGCATGAACTCAGAGATGGGAAGAAAGGCCAGTGGCCTGAACCACAGTTCTTGACTGCTCCGGCCACTGGATACAGAAACGCTGCACACGGCAGCTGATGTAATGTCTTCAGAGAGTCTTTTACTACTTTGGGGAATTGGAACTGCTAGTAGGAGTCATTTTCAGTAGCTCCTTTTTCTCAAAAAAAAAAAAATTTTTTTATAGTAGGATTCAGCTCCAAAGTTCCTGCCAAGAAAGCATTGCTGCTAGAAGTTATCGCTGGAGAGTTGATAAGTAACAGTGCCTGTTAGTATGGAAGCAGTTTTGGCAGCAAGCATTCTGAATAATTAAGACATTGCATCAGCCTGGGAGATCAAGAGACCATTTGGGAAGAAGACATTGACCAAGCTTGCTGTGTACCTCAGGGAATGCACTTTTTTTCCCCCTGCTTCGTGTGCCAGAGTCAGTTCGAGGGAATCTGTAGGACTGTTGTAAAGAATACATCATTATCATTGCCTTAATTTAGCTCATGACCTCAAGAAATTACACCCCAGAGAAATGCTTGGCATCTACATACCAACATTTACACACCAAGTAATAAGTCACATTGGGTGCAGTAGAATAAAGGTAAGTCTCTTTGATCATGTAGTCTTTCTTAGCTTTTCACTTGAAGGAATTTCTTACAGGCACCTGCAGACAGTCTTCCAATCAGAGGTCACAAGTCCACTTAAGACTCAAGGTCCTGGATGTTCATCTATTTCTTGAGCTGTAGCAAATCAATGAAGGTGTTAAGATATATCTCACTGCCACTTTCCAAACTGGGAACCTTCTTCTACTTGGCTAGATTTTTGAGACCAGGCTATATTCTAAGAATCAAACAACTGTGTGATATCATGTACAACTCTAAGATTTCTTCATTATCATGCCTCTCCTAACCTCTACAAGTCCTCTTTAATTATTTGCTTCACAATTTCTGGACTAAAGTAGGTACAAATATAGGTACAATGGTAGATGAAAACATTTCTATAGATATTCTTCTGCTTACAAAAAATTAATCAAATACCCCCAAACCAACTTTTAAGACCATGTATCTTAATAATATTTAATAAATAAGGGGAAAAAATTTTTTTTCAAGGGGAAATCTTTCTTCCATTTGTCTTCTACATAGAACACCAGTCTATTTAAGTGTTCTAGAAATTGTACTCTAAATATGACACAGTCTAAGTGGCTAGGAATTGACATTTTTAGACAGATATTAAAAAATATAAGCTTAGGCTGTTTGTGGATTACAGATTATCCATGTTCCTGATTAAAACAAAAAAAAATAGAATATTCTGCTTAACCCTTTCCTCATAATGTGGAGGTTTTTAGGGATGTTCACAAATATTCAGTCTTTCTTTGGTACATGGTTAGGTTGCATTTCCTATACTCCTTGTGAAAATGTATGGTATTACCTCAGAAATTTGAACATTGGAACATCGTTAGTTCCTCAGAGGAAGATCAAGGTTCAGTTACCCAAGGAAGGAAAATGGACTCCGATAAGGCACAATCAGAGCCCACTAAGACAGTTTTTCTGCAACTCATCTTTAGCATCCTTATAAAGCAGGCAGGATATATCTGGAAGGGTGTTTAGATATTGTGCAGCAAGATAGCAGATATTCCCCAAAGGATGGATGCATCCATTCCGTATTGACACCATATTGCACACTACTTCGTGAAGACATCATACTCTATTACGGAGACAACCTGTCATTTTCAATATTTCATTTGATATTGTCTCCCAGTAGATTCTAAGTGCTGTTAAGTCACATCAATGTAAAGGAATCCCAGAGGAGTACTTGTGTCCCAAACCCTGACCTCACTTCTGTTTGCTGTTCTTTTCAATTAGTGGTCTTAGTGTAAGTTCAGAGAGAATTTCTTGTACTTATTTCATTTACCATTACAAAGGTAATTTTTCAGAAAAGGTAATTATGTTATTACTTAAATTATTTTCCAATTTTTTCTTTGCTTTATTCATTCAGTTACTGAACAATTGATTATTAAATGCATGCTATAAACTATCATTTATTAAACCCTGGTGGCGTAGTGGTTAAGTGCTACAGCTGCTAACCAAAGGGTTGGCAGTTCGTATCCACCAGGCGCTCCTTGGAAACTCTATGGGGCAGTTCTACTCTGTCCTATAGGGTTGCTATGAGTTGGAATCGACTCAACGGCACTGGGTTTGGTTTTTTCAGTTTATATTAGATATGGAAACCCTGGTGGCTTGATGGTTAAGTGCCACGGCTGTTAATGAAAAGGTCAGCAGTTCAAATCCACCAAGCACTCCTTGAAAAGTCTAGGGGGCAGTTCTACTCTGTCCTATGGCATTGCTATGATTCAGAATTGACTTGACAGCAATGGGTTGGTTGGTTGGTTGATATTAGATATGACAGTGAACAAGTGAGTCATGATCCCTACCTTCATCAAGTGCTTACAGTTCAGTTGTTGTTGTGTTCCATTGAGTCAGTTCCAACTCATAGTGACCCTATAGGACAGAGTAGAACTGCCCCATAGGGTTTCCAAGGAGAGGCTGGTGGATTCAAACTGCCAACCTTTTGGTTATCAGCCGAGCTCTTAAGCACTATGCTACCAGGGGTCCTCTACAGTTCAGTAGAATCTACTTTGTTTGAGGAATAAAAGTGGAATTATTTCTTAGTTCCTAGTCCTTTTTCTTATTTTACATTTCTTTAGTCACTGATCAGTTTAATCAGGATTTGCCTGTATATGGGTTTCAGACACTAGTGCTCAGGTGGCTTTCTTATGCAGAAAATTCACTAATTCCTTCCTAAAACTATAATGCTTTGGGTTCCATATGACTACTCTTTTGTGATTTTGCTCATGATTCTTTGGAAATGTTTCCTGAGTCCCTTCTGGGATTCTTCGTTGTTTCTGCCAGTCTTTTAGATGCTAGTGTAACCCTACATTTTGTTGCTTGCCCAATTATCCAAACTCTCTACTTGTTTTCCTTGGGTGACCTCATCTAATCTCATGATTTCAGCTATCATACACAAGTAAAGATTCCAAAATCTAGTTCTACAGCCCTGACTTGAATTTCATAAAAAAAAAAAAAAAAATACAAGTGTCTACTGAACATTTTCACTAGCATATGCTATGGGCACTTCAAATTCAACCCTATCCCCACGGCTTTACCGTTAATTTTAACTCCCCAACCTGACATACCATCACTTAACCATTAGCTACGTCTTTCTTCATCATCACTTTCTAATACTCCCTGATTCCCAATTCAGGAGAGTGTATGGAAAATGAGTAGAAAGAAGACAAACCATGGATGAAAATAGTCACTGGTATAGATTTCAGTATTGAATTTTCTAAATGTGCAACCTGGGCAAGCTACTTCTGTGAATTTCAATTTTCTCTCATATAAAATGTCATTGCTAATACATAACTCATGGAATAGCTAAGTAAATTAAATATATATGTATCTTATGCAAAGGGTTAAACACGGTGTCTAGCATATAAAAGGTTGTTGTTGTTAGTTGCCATTAGCTCCAACTCATAGCAACCCTATGCACAACAGAATGAAACACTGCCTGGTCCTGCACCATCCTTATAATCATTGTTATGCTCGAGCCCATTGTTGTGGCCACCATGTCAATCCATTTTGTTGAGTGTCTTCTTTTTTTTTTTCTGACTTTCTGCTTTACCAAGCATGATATCCTTCTCCAGGGACTGATTGCTCCTGATAACATGCCCAAAGTATGTGAGACGAAGTCTCCTCATTCTTGCTACTAAGGAGCATTCTGGCTCTACTTATTCCATGACAGATTTGTTCATTCTTTTGGCAGTCCACGATATATTCAATATTCTTTGCCAACACCATAATTCGAAGGCGCCAACTCTTCTTAGGTCTTCCTTATTCAATGCTCAGCTTTCGCACTGATATTATGCAATTGAAAACACAGTGGCTTGGGTCAGGTGAACCCTAGTCTTGAAGGTGATGTTTTTGCTTCTTAACACTTTAAAGAGGTCTTCTGCAGCAGATTTGCCCAATACAATACATTGTTTGATTTCTTGACTGCTCTCCCATGGGTGTTGATTGTGGATACAAGTAAAAGAAATTCTTGACAAATTCAATCTTTTTTCCTTTTATCATGATGTTGCTTATTGATCCAGTTGTGAAGATTTTTGTTTTCTTTATTTTGAGGTGTAATCTACACTGAAGGCTACAGCCTTCATCAGTAAGTGCTTCAAGTCCTCTTCATTTTCAGCAAGCAAGGTTGTGTCATCTGCATAACGCAAGTTGTTAATGAGTCTTCCTCCAATCCTAATGCTGCATTCCTCTTAATATAGCCCAGTTTCTTGGATTATTTGCTCAGCATATAGATTTAATAAGTATGGTGAAAGGATACGACTCTAAATCAAAACTTTCTTTGCTTTAAACCACACAGTATACCCTTGTTCTGTTCAAACGACTGCCTCTTCATTTATGCACAGGTTCCTCACGAGCAAAATACAGTGTTCTGTAATTTCCACTACTCAATAAATATTTGATGAAGTAAAATCATTTCAATAAAACAGTATTCTCTATTAAATGACTTTTTACTAACATGTATTAGTAGAACAAATGGAAATGAATTAGATAAATAAGAGGTATCTATTAAGTTGCAAATAATTATGTATAAATAACTATAACAACTATATAATAACTATAGCTATGGTTATAACTATAACTGTAACTACTATAACTATAACCGTTATAACTATAAAACTATAACTATATGTATACCAAAGGAAACGCAAACCTGTTGCCACCGAGTCCATTCCAACTCATAGTGACCTTACAGAGCAGAGTACACCTACTTCATAGGGTTTCCAAGGAGCAGCTAGTGGATTTGAGCTGCCAACCTTTTGGTTTGTAGTCCGAGCTCTTAACCACTCTGCCACCAGGGCTTTCTTTGTCTCTTTCTCTCTCTCTATGTATAGTTATAGTTATTATATTTATATATAATTATCTTCTTTAACCCCTTGCTGTAAATCTGGTTCCTTGGTGAAGGATGTTTATAGCCCACAACATAGAATCTCTGGTTTCAGGATGCCACAATGGCTTCCTTAAGTTTTACTTGCAAATAAATTACAAGAGCCAGAAAAAAATGTCTGCTAATGCAGGAAAGGGAGCCCTGGTGGTCAGTGGTTAAGAGCTTGTCTGCTATCCAAAAGGTCCACTGTTTGCATCCACCAGCTGCTTCTTGGAAACCGTATGGGCCAGTTCTACTCTGTCCTATACTGTTGCTATATATTGGAATTGACTAGATGGCAATGGGTTTTAATGCAGTGAGGGGCAACTTAGAGTGCTGGGTGGGACTGGAACTCTTTTTGCAATCTTCTTTCTCTCTAAACAGTGACATTATTTTTTCTTTTCCCTGTTTTCTACACAACTTTCATCACCTCTTGTCTTTTTCTTTTTTTCTCAGGTACCTTTGATCTGCCTGAGGCACCTAACAAACCCTTGTTTTTTTCTGGTTTCTGAGTATGAGGAGGGTTAATTTGCCCTCATGGTGCAGTGGTTAAGGACTGGGCTGCTAACTCAAAGGTCGTTAGTTAGAACCCACCAGCCAGCCACTCTGTGGGAGAAAAGACCTAATGATCTGCTCCCCTAAAGATTACAGCCTTGGAAACCCTATGAGGGCAGCTCTACTCTTTCCTATAGGGTGGCTATGAATCAGAATTGACTGGATGGCACCGAAAAACAACTTGCTATTCTTACAGGCTAAATAGATGAACAAAAATTTAAGTTTAGTACAACACCTGGGATGTTTCTGACCAACACAGGAAGGAAAACTTTAGGTGATAATACTTTCTAGAATGATAACACCTTACATCATTATGTGTTAAAGTATTCCCTCTGGAATGTAGAGACCCTTTTTCCCTCCAGTATTCTATGAGAATGCTTATTTAAAAAAGGGGTAAATAGACTTGATAGTAACTTAGTCTAAGTAAAAGATTATTTCCATCTTTATGAACTCAGAAAGACATCATTACAGAGTAATTCAGCATAATATTCTAATACGCTTCCTTGTGTTTTGTCACTATACTGCTGCCACATCTTCTGAGAAAGGAACAGGGAAAAAAAATTAACAACTCAGTGTTTGTAAAAGTTTACCATTAACTTAGGAAACAAGTAGAACAAAATACAAATCTGGGGAAGAAAATCTACCTTTTGAATTCAACAAATATTTTATGAGCATCTGCTATGTGAAAAGCCATCATTGTTGTGTGGGGAGAGAAGAATGAATCCCAGATTTATTGCTTCTTGAAATAGTAGACTGTATAAAAGTTCACAAATGCTTCTGTTGTAATGTAGCAATGAAGTTGTAGTGAAGAGCTTCAAGTACTGGAAAGTTAGAAGAGGTTATGTCTGATTAGAAATTAG
The DNA here is from genome assembly GCF_030014295.1 of Loxodonta africana. Classification (NCBI taxonomy): domain Eukaryota; kingdom Metazoa; phylum Chordata; class Mammalia; order Proboscidea; family Elephantidae; genus Loxodonta; species Loxodonta africana. Next base: position 748,218 of record NW_026975636.1, on the reverse strand, counting down.
ATAAAAAGTTAATGGACCTGATGAACTTGGCATAGTTTCTGCAGAATGCCAGCTTTTCCATCTCCAAGTCAGTACATTAAATAGAATATTGTAATATCACAGTATAGAATAATTACTCCCTACATGTTTCAAAAATGAAAGAAAACATAATTTGCAGTTGACACTCTTCTGAGGTTTATTTTGAAAAGTTGAGTAATGACATCTCAGAGAAACTTCAGAACAAACATGATGATAAGGAGGCTAAAAACTATATGATGAATTGAAGAATAGTATGCCCTATATGCCCTCTATGTGGGAAGGAGTTCCTGAAAATATTTTGGGTAAATATCATCCCTTTTACTCAATATTTGTCCCTACCCGACTTACTTCCTTTTGACATCTTGTTTACCATTTTGCCTCTGTAATACTACTGCTTCTCTGTGTGATAAAATTCAATAAGAGGAACAATTAAATATTAATGTTGTTATGTTTGGGACAACCAGATATTGGAAGCATAAACCAAAACCAAACCCATTGCCGTAGAGTTGTAGAGTCGATTCCGACTCATAGCAACCCTGTAGGACAGAGTAGAACTGTCCCATATGGTTTCCAAGGAGCACTTGGTGGATTTGAACTGCCAACATTTTGTTTAGCAGCTGTAGCTCTTAACCACTATGATCCCATTGGAAGCATAGGTAATGTATATTGAATTTTATGACAACCTTATAGTTATCAAGTCAGACTGTTTTCAAGGTATCTCTTTACTACATATAAGAAGTCAAGGGATTCACTTATATAGAGTGTGGAGTTCAAAAAAGGTAAACTATACCATGCCTTAAGCTGGATGTTTGAGAGCTAAAGAACCCTGGGACAACCTGTTAACCTTCTCTCACACACACGAATGGTGTGAATATATTTTGTAATCAGAATTCCCATCGCCATTGAGTCAATTCCGACTCATAGCAAACTTATAGGACAGAGTAGAACCGATTTATAGAGTTTCCAAGGCTGTAATCTTTACAGAGGCAGACTGCCACATCTTTCTTCCGAGGAGCAGCTGGTGGGTTCCAACCGCCAACCTTTTGGTTATAAGCCAAGCTGTTTCAACCACTGCACCACCAGGGCTCCTTGTAATCAGAATAGCATTATAATATTAGCAATTAATAATATTATACAGTAATTAGTAGCATTTATTAGCAGACAAATATTACTACATTTTATGAGGTAGAGAATGTTCAGTTAAAAAGCATTTACTGAGCACCTATATTGTATAAGGCATTTGATTTGGAACAGTAGAAAATAAAATTCTGAAAGCACAAAGTTTTACAAGAATCTTATTTGAGGAAGGAAGCTAAAACAATCTCATATGAATAGTTGTATTGTAAGTGAAAATATGTAACATTATAAGAAATATTATAAAGAAAGCTTGTAGAAAGTAAGAGAGAGAATTTTCTTCATCACAAGCCAAGAACTGAAGGCTGCCTGGAGGAGGTTCCTCTGTAGTCGGGTCACAAAGTTTCGAGAAGGATGAAGCAGCTGGATATGAAAAGGATCCCAGGAAGAAAGGAGATAGCAAGATGGGTTTTGAGAACGTCATCCCTATTCATGTCTAATCTTTGGCTTCTTCATCATTTCCATTGTGAAGTTCCCACCTGATACACTTACTAATCCTTACTCCCATGCTCCCATTGCATGCTGAATATATCCTTACTAGACACAGAACTCAATGAATATTTGTCAGTTTGGTAACCCTATTCATGCTATTCTAGATCACGATTTGTAGATTAAAAATTCCTTTGTTCAAAAAAAAAATATGTGTACTTTAGGTTACAGAAAATGTTTCTCAAGGATATTAATGAATGTATGATTAAAGTAGTCTGATTTGTTTGGAATATGAATGGGTAGAAATGAGCTTTAAGACTGCAGATCCCCAATACCTGTGGCTATAATCCCATTTGTGAATGGGTTTTCTTTGATATGTTAATGAGACACTATTAATGTAGGGTGTGTTTTAAATCAAATTTTTTTAAATATATAAAATAGATTAAATAAGCAAGCAAGCAAGTAGAGATGAGGGAAGATAAATGCCATACCACATGAAGATTGCCAAAGAGCCAAGAAATAGAAGCTGACAAGACAAGGACCTTCCTCCAGAGCCCACAAGGGAATAAACCTTCCTTTAGAGCCAGCGCCTTGATTTTGAACTTCTAACCTCCTAACAGTGAGAAAAAAATTTATTTAAATTCACCTAGGTGTGGTATTTTTGTTATAGCAGCACTAGATAATTAAGACAGAACTCAAAATTATAAACAAGTTAATAAAAAGTATTTATGATTCATAATTCATCTTAAAGATGTCAAAATATACGTAGAAAATGAACTTGTTTTAGAAATGGATAATCTAATGGGATCAATAATATACAAACCCAAACTCTACTCTCAAAGGGGTGACCAGAATCATAGACTATTGAAGATGAATGAGACTTTTCTATCATCTTACCTCCAACGCCTACCGTATTTTCAAACACAAATATTTTATGATGAATCACTCATTTAAAAGTGAATAATGCAAAGAATGAGCTTACTGTAATGGTTAAGATACCAAGACTCAGGTTTCTTACAGTTTATTCTTGCCAGAATCACATAGTCCAAAGAAAATTATATTTTATTCTGGGCACTCCAAAATGAATAACTTTATCAGGAAATTTTCCAAGGGTAGGTTTTACTTTGGAGGAAGATAAGGTTTATTTGAAGGCTGTTGAGGAAAAGATAATTTACAAAGGAAGAAGAAACTAGTCTATTTTGACTAACCCAATCTGGATTATGGCCAACTTATAACTCTCTAGACAATGTACTGGAGGTATGGATGTGACTTGGGAAGAACACAATAAGATAATTGTCTTCTGTATTATATTTAAATGTATAACATTTCAGTATATATTTTTACTTGCATATGACCTCCCTTCAAATGTCATAGTGATGAGAAAGATGTAAAAAAAAAAGTTTTGTCCTTGAAAGTGAAGGTTTTGATTATTTCTGTCTAAATTTGTAAAAGAAGTCTTCATTGAAAGATGTGGTATTTCAAATTTCAATAATAATCATTAACTTTGGCAGGTCAGAAAACAAATTCAATAACAAAGCCAGTTACTGTCTCTCTTCTAACCACATTGCCCTACTTTTTCTGCTACTTTGCTCTGTTCCAGGAACATGGGGTTTTCAGCTACCAGAATAATACAAACTTTACTGGGGACTACAGTCATGCTTTGATCCAACTGCCTGGTGCTCCTGGTAACAACCCCCACTCTTACTGCCCCAAATCTAAAATGCTTAAGCTAAAAACCTGAAGCATGAACTATTAAGCAATCATCACCCCTCTTTTAATTTGCAAATGTGAGCTCAGGAACTTTGAGTCCTCAAGGAGGTGTTTTTCAGCTTTTCAGAAATTGGAGGAAGAAAAATAGAAATGGGAATATTTGAGATATTACTGATTGTCAAAGAACTTTCATTTGTGCTTATTAGCAAATGTGAAGTATTGAATATCATTAAGATGTTTGAAGGCAAAAATAGATTTTTTAGAAGCTAATAAGTGTTTACGGAGCACTGATGGTGCAGTGGTTAAGAGTTTAGCTGCTAACCAAAAGGTCAGAAGTTTGAATCCACCAGGCACTCCTTGAAAACCCTATGGGGGCGGGGGCGCAGTTCTACTCTATTCTAAAGGGTCACTATGAGTAGGAATTGAATCACAGCAATGGGTTTGGTTTTGGTTTAATAAGTTTTTATAGGATTACTATGAGTCAGAATCATCTTGAATACATGGAGTAAATGAATGTTTCTTACTCCTTTTTTTCAAGCTGGAATTTCTGGGAGAGAGTGTTCAGTAAACAAGTGGAATTCATATGTATTTGTTGGTCCCTGAGTGGGGCAAACAGTTTGTTCTTGACTATGAACCTAAAGTGTGGTAGTTTGAACCAACCCAGCACCATCATTGAAGAAAGGCTTGGTGATCTGTTTCTGTAAAAATTACAGCTAAGAAAACCCTATGGAGTAGTTCTACTCTGTGACACATGGGGTCTCCATGAGATAGAATTGACTTGATAGCAACAGGTTTTTTTTTTTTTTGGCTTATTTTTTACGTTATATAAGAATGTCTCACTAATACGGAATGTCTACATCTATGTATAAATAAGACATTCTTTAAAAGAATGGGAATAGTGTGTGACTTTATAACATTAAACTCAAAAGGGAAGGCTGATGTATCCTAAATGCTGAGTGAAAAACAATGCAAATCATGGGCCCCAAGGTCTACTGAATATGAAAAAAAAGAAACTAAATAACAAGTTGGAACCATATATCCTGATTTTGTATCCCTCAAGTAAACCAAATTAACAAAAGCAGAAACATATTAAAGCTAAAAAGCAGGTGCATTTAAGAGTGATTTAAGAAAGTATCTTTCATAAGCTTATCTGAGACTTAAAATCGTCCTATGAAGAGGTCATTATAAATTTAGGAACAAAAAGATGAAGTGACTCATTAAGTAACAACAGCTAGAATGTCCCTGATGAGGGATAGTTAATTTTGCAAAAATGTCCCATAACACCACATAGCACCACAAATTAATTTACTTAAAATATTTCACAGTGTTGCATATCTCCTTATATTAATTCCTGTATCTTTTTTTTCAGATAAACCATTTCATATTTGTACCTTCTCCTCATTCATGAAATCATGCTGCTGAATAATAATGTGACTGAGTTCATCTTGCTTGGGGTTGACACAAGAGCCTGTTAAAAAGAAAATAGTGTTTGTCTTTTTCTTGCTTTTCTACTTAGGGACATTGTTGGGTAACTCATTGATTATTGTTACCATCAAGACCAGCCAGGGACTTGGTAGTCCAATGTACTTTTTGCTTTTCTATTTATCCTTATTGGATACCTGCTTCTCTACTTCCACAGCCCCTAGAATGATTGTGAATACCCTTCTGAAAAATAACACTATCTCTTTTAGCGAGTGCATGATCCAAGTCTTTTCATTCCATTTCTTTGGCTGCCTGGAGATCTTCATCCTTATCCTCATAGCTGTTGACCACTATGTGGTCATCTGTAAACCCCCGCACTACATGAGCATCATGAACCGGCGGATCTGCAGTGTGTGGGTAGCTACAGGCTGGGTAGCGTCCTGTGTGCATTCTTCAGTTCAGATTTTTCTGACCTTGAGTTTACCTTTCTGTGGTCCCGAAGTGATTGATTGCTATTTATGTGACTTGCAGCCCTTGCTGAAACTTGCCTGTACAGACACCTATGTGACCAACCTACTATTGGTGTCCAATAGTGGGGCCATTTGCACAGCAAGTTTTGTCATGCTGATGTTCTCCTATGGTATCATCTTGCATTCTCTGAGAAACCACAGTGCTGAAGGGAGGAAAAAAGCTCTTTCTACCTGCACCTCCCCGTCATCATAGTCATCTTATTCTTTGGTTCTTGTACATTTATATACACACGCCCCACAGCCACCTTCCCCATGGATAAAATGATAGCTGTGATTTATACAATCAGAACACCTTTGATTAACCCTCTGATTTATATGCTGAGAAATGCTGAGGTGAAAAATGCCATGAGGAAGTCACGGAGCAAGGAACTTATTTCAGATGACCAAAGATGAATGGAAGTTTCAAATCTGTCTTCACAGCGTGAATTGACCTAGAAGGATTCAACAGAAAATAGTATCTTCTTATTTTGGATTTAATAGAATCCTATCTTTGGAATTGAGTGCTAGTTTCTTCAGGAAAATAGACAATACGAACACATACACTGGTTGTCAATTTCATGTCAAGGAAGAGACCACGCCAGGTACAAACAGGTGTGTAAGGCCCATTGCCTTAGATTTTTCACAATGGTCTCTCTGCCTCTGTTGGATGTCTGTGAGCACTTGTAATTTTGATCTGGTGTTTTCTCTGTCCTTCTTCATGTCGATTTGTGGTGTTGCTTGACTATCAAGCAAAGGTTGGCAGTTCGTACCCACCCAGCAGGGCAATGGAGAAAAGGGCCTGGTGAATCCACTTTTGTAAAGATTATAACCAAAAAACCATAATGAGTTTGTTTGTTATTTTTATTGTGATTACAGTTAGCCTCTAGATTCTTAAATTCCCAGACTGGTAGATTTTCTCTTTTCAAAACTGAATATGATAACCCAGAGGAGGGGTTTGGGGCTTTGGAACAGAAATATGTATGTCGCAGATGGAAATTTCAGTGAGTTTTCAATACAAATCAGAGAAGAGAATAAATTGAGTAGAGAGAACTGAATGTTTATATAAAATGTATGTTTCTGCATGCAGGGGGGATGGATAGCAACTTTTGACACTATCCACCTGACGCCACAGTCTCTAATTACATGATCATTAAGAACCCAATTTCAATTTCCTTTCTTATTTGTATTTTTATCTGTACAGAAAATTAGACATGAATGTTTTTGTTTGAGACTTCCATTTCTATTTTTGTACCATACTGTATTAAAGTTATTAAATTTGCACCAATTTTACTGTACCAAGATCTTTGGCATTTCTTTAGCTAGAGAAAATGACCATCTATTATTCTGTGTGGACATGGAACGCTGTAGAATCAGAAGAATTATAGTGACGTGTATACATCTCTTATTTTTTTTCAGATTCTGTGAATTACCAGGTGAAATTTATCCCAAGTCGTTTACCACTGATTACAAAATCTAGAGTTTTATTCAGCTATTGGAAATTTTTTATAGTAGTAGGTTCCAGTTGGAAGAGTTTTACTGCTGTCTTCTTCTGTTTCAAGGAAAGAAAAAAACAAAAAGGGAGTGTGTATTGGATCCAATGTAGGTGTCTACCCAGAAACACTTCATCTATTATGTCTCCTGGACATGTAGTAAATATGAAGCCTCTGGTGCCACTGTCACCAAGTCTCTTGCAGGAAGAAATTGTGTGTTAGATCAGGGTCAGGATTTTATAAGAAAAGTGGCAGAACTGCAAAGAAGACTGAAGGTACAGCCTCAAAAGAAGTCCTTTACTGAATTCAGCATCCTGATAGAAAGAGAATAGAACTCTCAGGGTAAAACAGGGAAATGTTTGTGCAGAACGGTGAGAACCACGAACCCCAAAATTCATCTGAAGCAATTGTTGTGCAATGACAATTGTTTTCCACAACTTTCTCCTATATCCCTTATTACTTCCAAAGGTCTAACCAGGGACAAGTCTCAGGAAAATCAAGGCAGTAAAATACAACCCTTCCTCTTAGAAAATGATATGTTGTTGCTGTTGTTAGGTGCCGTCAAGTCAGTTCCAACTCATAGCTACCCTATGCACAACAGAATGAAACACTGCCCGGTCCTGCGCCATCCTTACAATTGTTGTTATGCTTGAGCTCATTGTTGCAGCCACCATGTCAGTTCACCTCATTGAGGGTCTTCCTCTTTTCTGCTGACCCTGTACTCTGCCAAGCATGATGTCCTTCTCCAGGAACTGATCCCTCCTGACAACATGTCCAAAGTATGTAAGATGCAACATCACCATCCTTGCCTCTAAGGAGCATTCTGGTCACACTTCTTCTAAGACAGATTTGTTCGTTCTTTTGGCAGTCCGTGGTGTATTCAATATTCTTCGCCAACACCACAATTCAAAGACGTCAACTCTTCTTCAGTCTCCCTTATCCATTGTCCAGCTTTCACATGCATATGACGCAACTGAAAATACCATGGCTTGGGTCAGGCGCACTTTCATCTTCAGGGTGACATCTTTGCTCTTCAACACTTTGAAGAGGTCCTTTGCAGCAGATTTACCCAGTGCAATGCGTCTTTTGATTTCTTGACTGCTGCTTCCATGGCTGTTGATTGTGGATCCAAGTAAAATGAAATCCTTGACAACTTCAATCTTTTCTCTGTTTATCATGATGTTGCTCATTGGTGCAGTTGTGAGCATTTTTGTTTTCTTTATGTTGAGGTGCAGTCCACACTGAAGGCTATGATCTTTGATCTTCATTAATAAATGCTTCAAGCCCTCTTCACTTTCAGCAAGCAAGGTTGTGTCATCTGCATAACGCAGGTTGTTGATGAGTCTTCCTCCAATCCTGATGCCCCGTTCTTCTTCATATAGTCCAGCTCCTCAGATTATTTGTTCAGCACACACCTTTCCTGACTTTAAACAAATCAGTATTCCCTTGTTCTGTCCAAACAACAGCCTCTTGATCTATGTAAAGGTTCCTCATGAGCACAATTAAGTGTTCTGGAATTCGCATTCTTCACAATGTTATCCATAGCTTGTTATGATCGACACAGTCAAATGCCTTTGCATAGTCAATGAAACACAGCTGCTTTCAGCCAGGATCCATCTGACATCAGCAATGATATCACTGGTTCCACGTCCTCTTCTGAAACCAGTCTGAATTTCTGGCAGTTCCCTGTCGATATACTGCTGTGGCCGTTTTTGAATGATCTTCAGCAGAATTTTGCTTGCATGTGATATTAATGATATTGTTCTATAATTTCCACCTTTGGTTGGATCACCTTTCTTGGGAATAGGAGTAAATATGGGTCTGTTCCACTCAGTTGGCCAGGAAGCTGTCTTCCATATTTCTTGCCATAGATGAGTGAGCACGTCCAGTGCTGCATCTGTTTGTTGAAACATCTCAGTTGATATTCCATCAATTCCTGGAGCCTTGTTTTTCACCAATGCCTTCAGAGAAGCTTGGGCTTCTTCCTTCAGCACCTTCAGTTCCTGATCATATGCCAGCTCTTGAAATGGTTGAGTATCAACTAATTCTTTTTGGTATAATGCTCTGTGTATTTCTTCCATATTCTTTTGATGCCTCCTGTGTCATTTAATATTTTCCCCATGGAATCCTTCACTATTGCAACTCGAAGCTTGAATTTTTTCTTCAGTTCTTTCAGCTTGAGAAAGGCTGAGCATGTTCTTCCCTTTTGGTTTTCCATCTCCAGCTCTTTGCACATGTCATTATAATACTTTGTCTTCTCGAGAGGCCCTTTGAAATCTTCTGCTCAGTTCTTTTACTTCATCAATTCTTCCTTTTGCTTTAGCTACTCGACATTCGAGAGCAAGTTTCAAAGTCTCCTCTGACATTCATCTTGGTCTTTTCTTTCTTTCCTGTCTTTTCAGTGACCTCTTGCTTTCTTCATGTATGATGTCCTTGATGTCATCCCACAACTTGTCTGGTCTTCGGTCAACAGTGTTCGATGCATCAAATCTATTCTTGAGATGGTCTCTAGATTTAGGTGGGATATACTCAAGGTCATATTTTGGATCTCATGGACTTGCTCTGATTTTCTTCAGTTTCAGCTTGAACTTGCATATGAGCAATTGATGGTCTGTTCCACAGTCTGCCCCTGGCCTTGTTCTGACTGATGATATTGAACTTTTCCATCATCTCTTTCCACAGATGTAGTCAATTTGATTTTTTGTGTGTTCCATCTGGTGAGGTCCATGTGTATAGTCACCGTTTATGTTGGTGAAAGAAGGTATTTGCAATGAAGAAGTAGTTGGTCTTGCAAAATTCTTTCATTTGATCTCGGGCATTGTTTCTATTGCCAAGGCCATATTTTCCAACTCCTGATCCTTCTTTGTTTCCGACTTTCACATTCCAATCGCCAGTAATTATCAATGCATCTTGATTGCATGTTCGATCAATTTCAGACTGCAACAGCTGATAAAAATCTTCTGTTTCTTCATCTTTGGCCGTAGTGGATGGTGCGTAAATTTGAATAATAGTCGTATTAACTGGTCTTCCTTGTAGGCATATGGATATTATCCTATCACTGACAGCGTTGTACTTCAGGATAGATCTTAAAACTTTTTTTTTGATGGTGAATGCAACACCATTCCTCTCCAAGTTTTCATTCCCAGCATAGTAGACTATATGATTTTCTGATTCAAAATGGCCAATACCAGTCGATTTCAGCTCACTAATGCCTAGGATATCGATGTTTATGTGTTCCATTTCATTTGTGATGATTTCCAATTTTCCTAGATTCATACTTCATACATTCCTGGTTCTGATTATTAATGGATGTTTGCAGCTGTTTTTTCTCATTTTGAGTCGTGCCACATCAACCAATGAAGGTCCCGAAAGCTTACTCCATCCATGTCATTAAGGTCGACTCTACTTTGAGGAATCAGCTCCTCCCCAGTCATCTTTTAAGTGCCTTCCAACCTGGGGGGCTCATCTTCCAGCACTATGTCAGACAATGTTCTGCTGCTATTCATAAGGTTTTCACTGGCTAATGCTTTTCAGAAGTAGACTGCCGGGTCCTTCTTCCTAGTCTGTCTTAGCCTGGAAGCTCAGCTGAAACCTGTCCTCCGTGGGTGACCCCGCTGGTATTTGAATAACAGTGGCATAGCTTCCAGCATCACAGCAACACACAAGCCCCCACAGTACGACGAACTGACAGGCATGTGGGGGTAGAAATGATATACATGAGGTAATTATAGTACCTAGCTAATATGTATGAAGAGAAATGGGGAACCACTTTACTATGGGAGTTAATCTTGAAGGTGTTAGCATAGAAGGACAGAATATAATTATGGAGATTGAAAAAATTTTTGGCATCAGGGCTATCGACAATGATTTGCAATTTGATGATTTGCCAAGGACACCTGAAGCTGGCTTTTTAAAGTATATGTTTTAAGGTGTTGTATCAGGTTTCTACTACGCCTGTAACAAATTACCACAAATGTAGTGCTTAAAACACCCCAAAATTATTAAGTTCTCTAGGCTGACAATCTGACATAGGTCTCACTGGGCTAAAATAAAAGTGTCAGTATGGTTGCATTTCTTTCGGAGGTTCTAATCTTTTCTAGAATCTAGAGGCCACCCATTTTCCTTGGATCCTGACTGTCCTCCTAAATCTCCAAAGTCAGCTTCATTGTGTATCTTTGACCATTTTTCCATTACTACATCTCCCTATTTCTCTTCTGCCTCTCTCTTCCACCTTTAAGGATACTTGCAATTATGGTGTGCTCACCTGGATATTACAGGATAATCTTCCTATTTTAAAGTTAGATGATTAACAACCTTAATTTTGTCCATAACCTTAATTATACTTATTGGAAATTATAAATTCTTCAGATATAGATTGAAATGATAAATACTTTAGATATAGATTTTGGCTTCTTTCTCCAAAGTCTCTCCAACTACAATATTTGAGGCTTACAGACTATGTGATCCATTGACATAATATCCCATAAACATTCCCTGGGACACAATACCTATTTGTGTGCAAAAGAAGTGCGAAATTGTTGTCCTGATCTCAGTCTATTGATATTACCATATATTCCATCACCCATAAGCAGCCAACCTGATAGTAAAGAGTAGAGATAGATATATGCTCTTGAATAGACTCTACCCATGGAAACTTTTGCACAACAGAACACAATGTTGCGTGGTCCTACATCATCCTCACAAATGCAGGCTTCTTCAAGTTCATTGTTATGTCTATCATGTTAATCCATCGCACCAAGCGTCTCCCTCATCCTTGTTTTAACTCTGCTTTGCCAGATATGATGTTCTATTCTAGCTATGGGTCCCTTTTAATGATGTGTCCAAAGCATGCAAGTCAGAAAATGCTCTGTTGTAATCCATAGCGTTTTAACTGAATGATTTTCAGAAATAGATCACCTTTCTTCCTAATCTTAGTATAGAAGCTCTGTTGAAACCTGTCCCTCACAGGCAGAATGGATTTCTCCTGCCTGTATGGTATGTTGTTTGTTGTTAGGTGTTATCAAACTGGCTCCCATTCATAACAATCCTATGTACAACAGAAAAAAATAATATACTGTCTGGTCCTGCAGCATCCTCACAACGGTTGTTATACTTGAGCCCATCATTGCAGCCACTGTGTCAATCCATCTCGTTGAGGGTCTTCCTCTCTTTAGACACCCTGTACTTTACGAAGCATGATGGCCTTCTCCAGGGACTGACCCCTCCTGATAATATGTCCGAAATATGTGAGACGTAGCCTCACCATCCTTGCTTCTAAGGAGAATTCTGGTTGCACCTCTTCCAAGATTTATTTGTTCTTTTGGCAGTCCCTGTATATTCAGTATTCTTTTCCAACACCACAACTCAAAGGCGTCAATTCTTCAGTCTTCCTTTTTCATTGTCTAGCTTTCCCATGTGTAGGAGGCAACTGAAAACACCATGGCTTGGGTTAGGTGCACCTTAGTCTTCAAGATAAAACCTTTGCTTCTCAACACTTTAAAGAGGTCTTTTGTAGCAGATTTGCTCAATGCCATACATCTTTTGATTTCTTAACTGCTGCTTCCATGGGTGTTGATTTTGAATCCAAGTAGAAGGAAATTAATGACAACTTCAATCTTTTCTCCATTTATCATGATGCTGCTTATTGGTCCAGTTGTGAAGATCTTTATTTTCTTTATGTTGAGGTATAATCCTTACTGAAGGCAGTGGTCTTTGATCTTCATCAGTAAGTGGACTTTCAGCAAGCAAGGTTGTGTCATCTGCATAACACAGGTTTAATGAGTCTCCCTGCAATCCTGATACCACATTTCTTTATATAGTCCAGCTTCTTGGATTATTTGATCAGCATACAAATTGAATAAGTGTGGTGAAATGATATAGCCCTGATACATAACTTTACTGACTTAAGACCACGCAGTATCCCCTTGTTCTATTCAAATGACTGCCTCTTTATCTATGTGTTCTGGAATTCCCATTCTTCCCAGTGTTCAATAATTTGTTACAGTTTACACAATTGAATGCCTCTGCATAGTCAACAAAACACAAGTAAACCTCTTTCCTGTGTTCTCTGCTTTCAGCCAGAATTCATCTGACATCAGTTACGAGATCCTTGGTTCCAGGTCCTCTTCTTGAATCTGTCTTGAATTTCTGGCAGTTCCCTGTCAATATACTGCTGCAGCTGCTATTGAATGATCTTCAGCAAAATTTTATTGTGTGTGATATTAACCATATTGTTCGATAATTTCTCTGTCTAGTTTGATCACCTTTCTTGGGAATAAACATAAATATAACTCTCTTCCGGTGGGTTGGCCAGGTAACTGTCTTCCAAATTTCTTGGCATAAATGAGTGAGCACTTCCAGTGCTACATCTGTTTGTCAAAACATCTCATTTGGTATATTGTCAATTCCTGGAGCCTTTTTTGCCAGCTCTTTCAGTGTAGCTTGGACCTCTTCCCTTCGGCCATCAGTTCCCGATCACATGCTACCCAAAATGGTTGGTATAGTGACTCTGTGTATTTCTTCCATCTCCTTTTGGTCTTTCCTGCGTCTTTTAATATTTTCCTGTAGAATCCTTCAGTATTTCAACTCAAGAATTGAACTTTTTCTTCAGTTCTTTCAGCTTGAGAAATGCAGAACATGCTCTTCCCTTTTGGTTTTCCAGCTCTAGGTCTTTGCACATGTCATTATAATACTTTAATTTGTCTTCTCCTGCTCCCTTTTGAAATCTTTTTAATTCTTTTACTTCATCATTCCTTCAGTTCCCTTTAAATACATTAAGAGCAAGTTTCAGAGTCTCTTCTGACATCCATTTTGGTCTTTTCTTTTTTTTTTTCTGTCTTTTTAATAACCTCTTGCTTTGTTCATGTATGATGTCCTTGATGTCATTCGACAACTCGTCTGGCCTTCGGTCATTAGTGTTCAATGTGTCAAGTCTATTCTTGAAATGGTCTCTAAATTTAGGTGGGATATATTCAAGGTCGTGCTTTGGATCTCGTGGACTTGTCCTAATTTTCTTCCATTTCAACTTGAACTTGCATATGAGCAATTGATGGTCTGTTCCACAGTCACTATATATGGTATACAGCATGGGAAAATAAAACCATCCTCCAATAATCCACTGTATGTTTCACTCCTACATTCTGTGGGACCTGATGCTTCAAGGTTGCAGCATCTCAGGAGCTTTCCAGGTGAACTAACTTACTTTTTTCTGTATTCTTCCTTAAGTGGTTGCGATGTTCTCTCTTCAGTTAAGTCAGTTACCTATTATTATGTTTTGAAAAATATATGAAACTCTTTCAGAAACTGGCATTTCCCAGGGGTTTTTTTTGGTCATCATGGACTAAGTGGTAATTTTCTTTTTTTTAACTTTTAACAAACAAAAGAGATGAAACAAGTTTTTATGGATAGCTCATCATATTTAACAGAAAATGGTATTCTTTATTTTTAAATCTGAATTTATACTTTTCTTCTCTATAGAACAAAGCCATAAAAAGAAGAAAACAGGAGGCGGGGCCAAGATGGCGGAGTAGGTGGACACTACCGCGGATTCCTCTTGCAACAAAGACTCTGAAAAACAAGTGAATCGATCACACACATAACAATCTACGAACTCTGAACAACAAACACAGATTTAGAGACGCAGAATGAACAAATACAGGGAGGCAGCGATTGTTTTCAGAGCCTGGAGCCAGCGTACCAGTCAGGTGACCTTCGGAGCCCGACTCGGGCCAGAGCCCAGGGGGGCTGGCGGCACAGACAAGGGGCCCAGCCCTAGCCCCCGAAATCATTCCGGGAGGGGGCCCAGCCGGTTCGAGCGGGCCGCGTGGTGGTGCAGCCGGTGGGAGAAGTCCCCGGGAGGCAGCGACTGGTCTTGGAGCAGGGAGAGCAGCATCCCAGCTGGGAAAAAAACATCATTTGGTTTCCCTTTCCTGCAATGAGCTCCCCAAATCTGCCCTTCACGAAGGGAAGGTTTCCTCTGGAGCCCTCTCTTGAGGTAGCCCTGTTCTGGAAGAGGAACGAGTATGCAGTGTTAGCATTAAGCTATTGTGAAGCCTCATTTTTGCCCAGGGAAAACAAAGCGCCTGGTGAAATCCTAAGAAACACTGTTGCTTTTCCACAGTTCAAAGCACGTAACTACACACTGTATTCCAAATAAAAGCACATAGAGGCAACATCAGCCTGCATGTTTCTCTGTGAAAGGGAGAACTCCCTGACTTCATCCAGTCCTCTGACCAAATAGACATAATGAGAGAAACTTTTTTCCTTCCTCTTTCCTGCAATGAATTCCTCATTTGCTCTTGCAAACACAAGGCTTCTTCTAAAAAACTACATTGAAGTGGATTTATCCTTCCAGAGGGGCAACTACGTAGTATTAACTTTAAGAGATTGTGAAATCACCCAGGGAGAAAAAGGCTTTTTGTATTCTCTTTTCTGCCTGAACTCATTCAACTCACACTTGAGAAGCCAAGGTTTCCTAGCACAAACTGCATAACAGTAACCTCTGTCCTGGCAGAGGAAATCCTATGTAGTGTTGCCCTGTAAGCACAATGAGGCCCAGGGAAAACACAGTGCATAGTGAAATCCTAGCAAACCCATGTCTTTCCCCACTTGAATGCATATCAATTTCAGTTCTTTGTCAAGAAAAGAGCTCAGAAGCAACGACAAATTTTGTGTTTCTCAGTGAAAAAAGGAACACCCTGACATCATCCATTCCTACGACGAAAGCAGTTAAAATGAGAAAATCTTCACTTGGTTTCACTTTCCTGCAATGAGCTCGGCAAATCTACCCTTCAGGAAGGGAAGTTTTCCTCCTAAGAACTCCC
Organism: Loxodonta africana; assembly: GCF_030014295.1. NCBI lineage: Eukaryota > Metazoa > Chordata > Mammalia > Proboscidea > Elephantidae > Loxodonta > Loxodonta africana. Next base: position 732,684 of record NW_026975636.1, on the reverse strand, counting down.
TTGTGGTTGCCGTGTTCTGGAAGTGGAACCAGTATTCAGTGTTAGTGTTAACCTATTGTGAAGACTCATTTTTGCCCAGGGAAAACAAAGCACCTGGTGAAGTCCTAACAAACACAAGGCAAGACAAAAAGGCAAAAACGCAAAGCAAGGCAAAGCAAGGAAAAAGGCAAAAAGATAAAAAAGCAAAAAGGCAATGAAAGGAGAGGAAGAAAGGCTAAAAGGCAAAGTAAAAAGCAATGCAAAAAGGAAAACAGATAAGGCAAAAGTTAAAATGGAAAAATGGCAAGGAAAAAAGGCAAAAAGCCTAAAGACAAGAGAAAAAGGCAAAAAGGGAAAAAGCAAGGCAAAAATGCAAGGAAGGTAAAGAGGAAAAAAGCAAAAAGGAAAAAGCAAACAAGTAAAAAGGAAAAAGCAAACAAGTAAAAAGGAAAAAAGGCAAGGTAAAAAGAAAAAAGCAAAAAAGGTAAGGCAAAAAACAATAAAGGCAAGGAAAAAGGCAAAAAGGCAAGGCAAAAGGGCAAAAAGGCAACAAGATAAGGCAAAAAAGAAAAGAGGCAAGGAGGGAAAAACTCAAAAAGACAAGGCAAAAAGTCAGAAAGTCAAAAGACAAGTCAAGGCAAAAAGGCAAAAAACAACACAAGACAAAAAGGGAAAAATGCACTGCAAGGCAAGGGAAGGAAAAAGGTAAAACACTAAAAAGACAAAAAGGCATTGAAAGGAAAAGAATGAAGGCTAAAAGGCAATGGAAAAATGCAAAAAGGAAAAGAGAAAAGGCAAAAGTGGAAATGGAAAAAAGGCAAGGAAAACAGGCAAAAACTCAAAAAAGACAAGGGAAAAAGGCAAGGCAAAAAGACAAGACAAGGCAAGGTAAAAAGGCTAAAAAGGAAAAAGTGTAGACAAAAAGGCAAAAAGGAATTAAGGCAAAGAAAAAAAGGCAAATGCAAGGCAAAAGGGCAAAAAGGAAAAAAGGCAAAGAGGGAAAAAGTAAAAAAGACAAGGCAAGAAGCTAAAAAGGAAGGCAAAAAAGGAAAAGGGAAGGCAAAAAGGCAAGGTAAAAGGACAAAAAGGCACTGTAAAAAGGCAAAAAGGGAAGGCAGACAGGTAAAAAGGCAAGGCAAAAAGGCATTAAAAAAGGCAAGGTTAAAAGGGAAAAAGTCAAGGCAACACAAAAGGCAAAAATGAAAGGCCAAAAGAGAAAAAGATAAAAAGACAAGGGAAAAGGCAAAAAAAAAAAAAAAAAAGGCAAAATTCAAAAGGCAAGTCAAGGCAAAAAGGCAAAAACACAAGGCAAGACTTAAAGGCAAAAACGCAAAGCAAGGCAAGGCAAAGGTAAAGGCAAAAAGGTTAAAAAGTAAAAAGAAAAAAGGCAATGAAAGGAAAGGATTAAAGGCTAAACGTCAAAGCAAAAAGGCAAAAGGCAATGCAAAAATGCAAAAAGGAAAAGAGATAAGGCAAAAGTTAAAATGGAAAAAAGGCAAAAATCCAAAAAGAAAAGGCAAAAAGACAAGGTATAAAGGCAAAAAAGCAAAAAGGGAAAAGGGAAGGGAAGAGAAAAAAAGGAAAAAAGGCAAGGCAAAAAGAAAAAAGGCAAAAACATAAGGCAGAAGGAAAAAAGGTAAGGAAAAAAGGCAAAAAGATAAAAAGTCAAAAGGCAAGACAAAAGGTAAAATGCAACCCAAAAAGGGAAAGAGGCAAGGCAATACAGTAAAAAGACAAAAAGGGAAGACAAACCGGTAAAAAGGCAAAAAGGCAAATAATAAAGGCAAAAAGGCAAGGTAAAAAGGGAAAGAGTCAAGGCAAAAAGGAAAGAAAAAAGGCAAAAAGACAAGGGAAAAAGGCAAAAAGACAAGGAGATAGGCAAAAAGGTAAAAAGTCAAAAGGCAAGTCAAGACAAAAAGGCAAAACCACAAGGCAAGATAAAAAAGGCCAAAATGCAAGGCAAGGCAAGGCAAGGAAAAGGTAAAAAAAGTAAAAAGGCAAAAAGGCAATGCAAGGAAAGGAATAAAGGCTAAAAGACACAGCAAAAAGGCAATGAAGAATGCAAACAGGAAAAGAGATAAGACAAAAGTTAAAATGCAAAAAAGGCAAGGAAAAAAAGCCAAAAAGATGAGGGAAAAAAGCAAAAAGGGAAAAAGGCAAGGAAAAAAGGCAAGGCAAGACAAGGTAAAAAGGCAAAAAAGGGAAAAACAAAACAAAAAGACAAAAAAGCAAAAAGGAAAAAAGGCAAGGCAAAAAGAAAAAAGGAAAAATGGCTAAAAGATGAGGAAAAAAGGAAAAAAGGCAAAGAAGGAAAAAGTAAAAAAGAATGCAAAAAGCTAAAATGGAAGGGAAAAGGGATGGCAAAAAGGCAAGGCAAAAAGGCAAGGCAAAAGGACAAAAGGCAAAAAAATAAGGCAAAGGGAAAAAAGACAAAGAGGCAAAAAGTCAAAAGACAAGGCAAAAAGGGAAAATGAAACGCAAAAAGGGAAAAGGGCACAAAGGCAAATCATAAAGGCAAAAAGGCACTGGAAAACGCAAGGGAAAAAGGGAAGAAGTCAAGGCAAAAAGGCAAGACAAAAGGCAAAAAGGAAAGGGAAAAAGGCAAAAAGACAAGGGAAAAAGGCAAGGCAAGGCAATGTAAAAAGGCAAAAAAGAAAAAGACAAAGCAAAAAGATAAAAGGCCAGGCAAAAAGAAAAGAGGCAAAAATTCAAGGCAAAAAGGAATAAAGACAAGGAAAAAAGGCAAAAAGGCAAGGCAAAAGGCAAAAAGGCAAGACAAAAGATGAAAAGGCAAGGCAATACAGTAAAAAGGCAAAAAGGGAAGGCAAACCGGTAAAAAGGCAAAAAGGCAATGATAAAGGCAAGGGGAAAAGGGAAAAAGTCATGACAAAAAGGCAACACAAAAGGCAAAAAGGCATGGCAAAAAGACAAAAAGACAAGGGAAACAGGTAAAAACAAGGCAAAAAGTCAAAGAGTCAAAAGTCAAGTCAAGGCAAAAAGGCAAAAACACCACTCAGACAAAAAGGCAAGGGAATACCGTAAAAAGGCAAAAAGGGAAGGAAAACCAGTAAAAAGGCAGAAAGGCAAATCATAAAGGCAAAAAGGAAAGGGAAAATGACAAGAGAAAAAGGCAAAAAGACAAGGCAAGGCAAAAAGACAAGGCAAGAAAAAAAGGTAAAAATGCAAAGCAAGGCAAGGCAAGAAAAATGGCAAAAAAGATAAAAGGCCAAAAGGCAACATGAGGAAAGGAATAAAGGCTAAAAGGCAAAACAAAGAGGCAAAATGGCAATGCAAAAATGCAAAAACGAAAAGAGATAAGACAAAAGTTAAAATGGAAAAAAGGCAGTAAAAAAAGAAAAGGGAAAAGGCAAGGCAAAAAAGAATAAAGGAAAAGGGAAGGCAAAAAGCAAAAACGCAAGGCAAAAAAGAAAAAGGCAAGACAAAAGGACAAAAAGGCAAAAAGATAAGACAAACGGAAAAAAGGCAAAGGGGCAAAAAGTTCAAAGGCAAGGCAAAAAGGTAAAATGCAAGGCAAAAAGCAAAAACAGCAAGGGAATATGGTAAAAAAGCAAAAAGGGAAGGCAAATCAGTAAAAAGACAAAAAGGCAAGTCATAAAGGCAAAAAAGGAATGAAAAAGGCAAGCTTAAAAGGGAAAAGTCTAGGCAAAAAGGCAAGACAAAAGGCAAAATGGAAAAGGCTAAATGACAAAGGGAAAAGGCAAAAAGACAAGGAAAAAGCAAAAAGGCAAAAAGAAAAGGGAAAAAGGCAAGGCAAGGTAAAAACACAAAAAAGGAAAGAGGCAAAGCAAAAATGCAAAAATGCCAGACAAAAAGAAAAAAGGCAAAAAGACAAGGCAAAAAGGAATAAAGGCAAGGAAAAAATGCAAAAGGTAAGGCAAAAGGACAAAAAGGCAAAAATATAAGGCAAACAGAAAAAAGGCAAAGTGGCAAAAAGTCAAAAGACAAGGCAAAAAGGTAAAATGCAATGAAAAGGGAAAAGGCAAAAAAGCAAGACAAAAAGGCAAAAAGGCAAGACTATATGGTAAAAAGGCAAAAAGGGAAGGCAAACCGGCAAAAAGGCAAATCATAAGGGCATAAAGGCAATGAAAAAGGCAAGGTAAAATGGGAGAAAGAAAGGCAAAAAGGCGAGACAAAAGGCAAAAAGATAAGCGAAAAGGGCAAAAAGACCAGGGAAAAAGGCAAAAAGGCAAGGCAAGACAAGGTAATGAGGCAAAAAAGCAAAAGGGCAAAATAAAAACGCAAAAAAGCAAAAAGGAAGAAAACAAAGCAAAAAGGACTAAATGCAAGGAACAAAGGAAAAAAGGCAAGGCAAAAGGGCAAAAAGACAAAGACATAAGGCAAAAAGGAAAAACGGCAAAGAGGGAAAAAGTCAAAAAGACAAGGCAAAAGGCAAAAAGGGAAGGCAAAAAGGCAAGACAAAAAGGCTAGGCAAAGGAACAAAAATGCTAAAAGATAAGGCAAAAGAAAAAATGCATAGTGGCAAACAGTGAAAAGACAAGGCTAAAAGGTTAAATGCAACAAAAAGGCAAAAGGCAAGACAAGAAGGCCAAAGGCAAGGCAATACGGTAAAAAGGCAAAAAGGGAAGACAAAGTTTTAAAAAACGAAAAGGCAAATCATAAAGGCAAAAGGCAAGTAAAATGGGAAAAAGTCAAGGCAAAAAGGCAAGACAAAAGGCAAAAAAAGGGAAAAATGCAAAAACAAAAAAGCAAAAAGACCAGGCAAAAAGGGAAAAAGGAAAGGCAAGACAAGGTAAAAAGGCAAAAAAGCAAAAGGGCAAACCAAAAAGGCAGAAAAGCAAAGACAAAAAAAGCAAAGAAAAAAGCAAGGCAAAAAAGAATAAAGCAAGGAAAAAAGCAAAATGTCAAGGGAAAAGGGCAAAAAGGCAAAAAGATAAGGCAAAAAGGCAAAGAGGCAAAAATTCAAAAAGACACGGCAAAGGTAAAATGGAAGGCAAAAAAGGGAAGACAAAAAGGGAAAAAGCCAAGGGAAACAGGCAAAAAGGCAAGGAAAAAGGACAAACAGGCAACAAGATAAGGCAAGCGGAAAAAAGGCAAGGAGGCCAAGAGTCAAAAGAAAATATAAAAAGGTAAAATGCAAGGCAAAAAGGGAAAAGGCAAAAAGGCAAAAAGACAACACAAACGGAAAAAAGCAAAGTGGCAAAAAGTCAAAAGACAAGGCAAAAAGATAAAGTGCAACGAAAAGGGAATAGGCAAAAAGGCAAGACAAAAAGGCAAAAAGGCAAGGCACTACACTAAAAAGGCAAAAAGGGAAGGCAAACTGGCAAAAACACAAAAAGGCAAATCATAAAGGCAAAAAGGCCATGAAAAACGCAAGGTAAAACGGGAAAAAGTCAAGGCAAAAAGACAAGAGAAAAGGCAAAAAGAAAGGGAAAAAGGCCAAAAGTAAGAGGGAACAAAGCAAAAACACAAGAAAAAAGGCGAAAAGGCAAAAAGGGAAAAAGGCAAGGCAAGATAAGGTAAAAAGGCAAAAAGCAAAATGGCAAAACAAAAAGGCAAAAAACCAAAGAGGAAAAAAGGCAAAGCAAAAAGAAAAAAGGCTAGGCAAAAAGGAATAAAGGCAAGGAAAGAAGGTAAAAAGACAAGGCAAAAGGGCCAAAAGATAAAAAGATAAGACAAAAAGGAAAAAGAGGCAAAGAGGGAAAAAGACAAAAAGACACGGCAAAAAGCTAAAACGGTAGGCAAAAAAGGGAAGACGAAAAGGCAAGGCAAAAAGGAATAAAGGCAAGGCAAAAAGGAAAAGGCAGGGCAAAAGGGCAAAAAGGCAAAGACACAAGGAAAAAAGGAAAAGAGAGAAAAAGTCAAAAGACAAGGTAAAAAGCTAAATGGAAGGCCAAAAAGGGAAAAAGGGAAGGCAAAAAGGCAAGGAAAAAAGGCAAAAAGGCAAGGCAAAAGGACAAAAAGGCCAAAAGATAAGGCAAATGGAAAAAAGGCAAAAAGGCAAAAGACAAGGCAAAAAGGTAAAATGCAAGGCAAAAACGGAAAAGGCAAAAAGGCAGGACAAAAAGGCCAAAAGGCAAGGAAATATGGTAAAAAGGCAAAAAGGGAAGCCAAACCGGTAAAAAGGCAAATCATAAAGGCAAAAAAGCAATGAAAAAGGCACGGTAAAACGTGAAAAAGAAATGCAAAAAGGCGAGACAAAAGGCAATAAGAAAAGGGAAAAAGGCAAAAAGACCAGGGGAAAAGGCAAAAAGGGAAAAAGGCAAGGCAAGACAAGGTAATGAGGCAAAAAAGAAAAACGGCAAAATAAAAAGGAAAAAGGCAAAGCAAAAATGACTAAAGGCAGGGAAAAAAGGCAAAAAGGCAAGGCAAAAGGGCAAAAAGGCAAAGACATAAGGCAAAAAGGAAAAAAGGCAAAGAGGGAAAAAGTCAACAAGACACGGCAAAAAGCCAAAACGGAAGGCTAAAAGGGAAAAAGGCAAGGGAAACAGGCAAAAAGGCAAGGCAAAAGGACAAAAAGGCAAAAAGATAAGGCAAACGGAAAAAAGACAAAGAGGCAAACGTCAAAAGAAAAGTCAAAATGGTAAAATTCAAGGCAAAAAGGGAAAAGGCAAAAACATAAGGCAAAGAGGGAAAGTCAAAAGACAAGACCAAAAGCTAAAACGGAAGGCAAAAAAAGGCAAAAAGGGAAGGCAAAAAGGTAAGGCTAAAAGGGAAAAAGGCAAGGCAAAAAGGCAAGGCAAATGGACAAAAAGACCAAAAGATAAGTCAAACGGAAAAAAGGTAAAGAGGCAAACAGTCAAAAGACAAGGCAAAAAGGTTAAATGCAAGCCAAAAAGGGAAAAGGCAAAAAGGCAAGACAAAAGGCCAAAAGGCAAGGCAATACACTAAAAAGGCAAAAAGGGAAGGCAAACCAGTAAAAAGGCAAATCATAAAGCCAAGAAGTCAATGAAAAAGGCAAGGTAAAACGGGAAAAAGTCAAGGCAAAAAGGAAAGAGAAAAGGAAAAAAGGCAAAAAGGCAAAAAACAAGAAAAAAGGCAAAAAGATCCAGGAAAAGGCAAAAAGGGAGAATGCCAAGGCAAGACAAGGTAAAAAGGCAAAAATCAAAACAGCAAAAAAAAAAAGGAAAAATGTCCAAGCAAAAAGAAAAAAAGCAAGGCAAAAAGGAATAAAGGCAAGGAAAAAGGCAAAAAGGGAAGGCGAAAGGGCAAAAAGGCAAAAAAGATAAAGCAAACAGAAAAAAGGCAAAGAGGCAAAAAGTCAAAAGGCAAGGCAACAAGGTAAAATGCAACGAGAAAGGGAAAAGGCAAGGCAATATGGTAAAAAGGCAAAGAGGGGAAGGCAAACCGATAAAAAGGCAAATCATAAAGGCAAAAAGGGAAGGAAAAAGGCAAACTAAAATGGGAAAATGTCAAGGCAAAAAGAAAAGGGAAAAAGGCAGAAACACAAGAAAATGGCAAAAACACCAGGGAAAAAGGCAAAAAGGGGAAAAGGCAAGTCTAGGTAAAAACGGAAAAAACAAAACGACAACACAAAAAGGCAAAAAATCAAAGAGGAAAAATGGCAAAGAAAAAAGGCAAGGAAAAAAGGCAAGGGAAAAAGTCAAAAAGGCAAACGAAAAAAGGCAAAGAGGCAAGGTAAAAAGGCAAAAAGATAAGGCAAAAAGGAAAAAAGGCAAAGACAGAAAAAGTGAAAAGACAAGGAATAAAGCTAAAACGGAAGGCAAAAAGAGAACGCAAAAAGGGAAGGCAAAAGGGCAAAACGGGAAAGTAAAAGGACTAAAAGGCAAAAATTAAGGAAAACGGAAAAAGGGCAAAGTGGCAGAAAGTCAAACGACAAGGCAAAAAGGTAAAACGCAATGAAAAAGGAAAAGACAAAAAGGAGGAAAGGCAAGGCAAGATAAGGTAAAAAGGCAAAAAAGCATAAAGGCAAAAAACCAAACACAAAAAAATGCAAGGCAAAAAAAAGGCAAGGCAAAAAGGCGATGTCAAAAGGCGATAAGAAAAGGCAAAAAGGGAAAAAGGCAAGGCAAGACAAGGTAAAAAGGCAAAAAAGCAAAACGGCAAAACAAAAAGGCAAAAAGCAGAGACAAAAAATGCAACGCAAAAAGAAAAAGAGAAAAAAGGAAGGCAAAAAGGCTCACTCTAAAAGAGAAAAAGTCAAGGAAAAAGGCAAAAGGCAAAAAGAAAAGGAAAATGTGAAAAAGACAAAGGAAAAGGCAAAAACTCAAGAAAAAAGACCACGGAAAAAGGCAAAAAGGGAAAAAGCAAGGCAACAGAACATAAAAAGGGAAAAAAAACAAAACGGGAAAACAAAAAGGCAAAAAAGCAAAAAGGAATAAAGGCAAGGCAAAAAGGAATAAAGGCAAGGAAAAAGGCAAGGCAAAGGGCAAAAAGGCAAAAAGATAAAGCAAAAAGGAAAAGAGGGAAAAAGTCAGAAAGACAAGGCAAAGAGCTAAAACGGAAGGCAAAAACGGAAAAAAGCAAGGGAAACAGGCACAAAGGCAAGGCAAAAGGACAAAAAGGCCAAAGGTAAGGCAAACGGAAAAAAGACAAAGAGGCAAAATGTCAAAAGACAAAGCAAAAAGGCAAAATGCAAGGCAAAAAGGGAAAAGGCAAAAACAGAACGCAAAAAGGCAAATGGCGGGGCAAGATGGCGGACTAGGTGGACGCTACCGCGGATCCCTCTTGCAACAAAGACTCAGAAAAACAAGTGAATTGATCACATGCATAACAATCTATGGACTCTGAACAACAAACACAGACTTAGAGACAGAGAACGAACAAATACGGGGAGACAGTGATTGTTTTCAGAGCCAGGAGCCAGCGTACCAGTCAGATGACCTTCGGAGCCCGATTTGGGGCAGAGCCCAGGGGGGCAGACGGCACAGACAAGGGGCCCAGCCCTAGCCCCCGAACTCATCCCGGGAGGGAGCCCAGCCAGTTGGCGCGGGCGGCGTGGCGGCGCAGCCAGTGGGAGAAGTCCCCGGGAGGCAGCGACTGGTCTTGGAGCGGGGAGAGCAGCGTCCCAGCCGGGGAGCCGTACTGCCGGGATTTTGGCGGGGAGCGGGCGTGGCGCGAACGCGGGGACCAGCTACATTCCCCTGAATTGACCCCGGGGGGGGCCCTGCCGTTCGGGCGGGCGGCATGCACCCAGTTTGCGGGAGCAGCGCGGCGCGCCGGAGGGAGAAGTCCCCGGGAGGTAGTGACCGGTCTTGGAGCGGGGAGAGCAGCGTTCCAGCCGGGGAGCCGTCCCGCCGGGATTTTGGCGGGCGCGGGTGGGGCGTGAGCACGGGGTGCAGCTCCATCCCCCTGAATTGACCCTGGGGAGGTCCCAACCGGTTCGCGCGGGCTCAGCCAGTTCGCGCGGGCGGCGTGGCGGCGCAGCCAGTGGAAGAAGTCCCCGGGAGGCTGTGACTCATCTTGGAGCGGGGAGAGCGGTGTCCCAGCCGAGATGCGCAGTCGCGGCTCAGGCACGGGGAGCTGCTCCGCTCTCCTGAGCTGACCCCGGGGGGGAGCCCACCCGGTTCACGGGAGCGGCGCGCGACGCGGCTGGCGGGACTGGGAGTCCCCGGGAGGCAGCAACTGATTTTGGAGTCGGGAGTGCACCGTCCCAGTAGGGGAGCCTTAACCTTGGGGGCGGGGCTGACAGCGGAGGATCTGACCGTGACTCCAGCGGGCCAGACGCCCCCAGGGGTAAATCTCCACACAGCCAGTACATATAGGCGACGCACCCCGCGGAAATCTCAGATATAAGAGTCATTCCAAGTAACGCAAACAACTCTGGCTATATTCTGAGGTGCTACACTCCTAGCTCTCTGATCCCTCCCCCAAGCTCCCCAGGTGGCTCCATTAACATCCGAATAGCCTGAGCCAGAGAGAGAACTCTGATAGGGTCCGACTGCATTTTTTTTTAGCGGATTTTCTGGAAAAACTAGTTTCCCAGTGTTGGCTCGGAGACAGCAGTCCATATCAAACCACATAAAGAAACAGACCATGACAGCTTCTCCAACCCCCCAAACAAAAGAATCAAAATCTTTCCCAAATGAAGATACAATCCTGGAATTATCAGATACAGAATATAAAAAACTAATTTACAGAATGCTTAAAGACATCACAAATGAAATTAGGCAAACTGCAGAAAAAGCCAAGGAACACACTGATAAAACTGTTGAAGAACTCAAAAAGATTATTCAAAAACATAGTGGAAAAATGAATAAGTTGCAAGAATCCATAGAGAGACAGCATGTAGAAATCCAAAAGATTAACAATAAAATTACAGAATTAGACAATGCAATAAGAAGTCAGAGGAGCAGACTCGAGCAATCAGAATGCAGACTGGGACATCTGGAGGACCAGGGAATCAACACCAACATAGCTGAAAAAAAATCAGATAAAAGAATTAAAAAAATGAAGAAACCCTAAGAATCATGTGGGACTCTATCAAGAAGGATAACTTGCGAGTGATTGGAGTCCCAGAACAGGGAGGGGGGACAGAAAACACAGAGAAAATAGTTGAAGAACTCCTGACATAAAACTTCCCTGACATCATGAAAGACGAAAGGATATCTATCCAAGATGCTCATCAAGCCCCATTTAAGACTGATCCAAAAAGAAAAACACCAAGACATATCATCATCAAACTTGCCAAAACCAAAGACAAACAGAAAATTCTAAAAGCAGCCAGGGAGAAAAGAAAGGTTTCCTTCAAGGGAGAATCAATAAGAATAAGTTCAGACTACTCAGCAGAAACCATGCAGGCAAGAAGGAAATGGGACGACATATACAGAGCACTGAACGAGAAAAACTGCCAACCAAGGATCATATATCCAGCAAAACTCTCTATGAAATATGAAGGAGAAATTAAGATATTTACAGATAAACACAAGTTTAGAGAATTTTCAAAAACCAAACCAAGGCTACAAGAAATGCTAAAGGAGATTGTTTGGTCAGATGCCCAATAATATCAGGTACCAGCACAATACAAGGTCACAAACCAGAACATCCTGATATCAACTCAAATAGGGAAAGCACAAAAACAAACAAATTAAGATTAATTCTAATAAATAAATAAATAAAATAATACACATAACGGAATCATGGAAGTCAATAGGTAAAAGATCACAATAATCAAAAAGAGGGACTAAATATAGGAGGCATTGAACTGCCAGATGGAGAGTGATACAAGGCGATATAGAACGATACAAGTTAGGTTTTTACTTAGAAAAATAGGGGTAAATAATAAGGTAACCACAAAAAGGTATAACAACTCTATAACTCAAGACAAAAACCAAGAAAAACGTAACGACTCAACTAACATAAAGTCAAACACTATGAAAATGAGGATCTCACAATTTACTAAGAAAAACGCCTCAGCACAAAAAAGTATGTGGAAAAATGAAATTGTCAACAACACATATAAAAAGGCATCAAAATGACAGCACTAAAAACTTATTTATCTATAATTACGCTGAATGTAAATGGACTAAATGCACCAATAAAGAGACAGAGAGTCACAGACTGGATAAAGAAACACGATCCATCTATATGCTGCCCACAAGAGACACACCTTAGACTTAGAGACACAAACAAACTAAAACTCAAAGGATGGAAAAAAATATATCAAGCAAACAATAAGCAAAAAAGAAGAGGAGTAGCAATATTAATTTCTGACAAAATAGACTTTAGACTTAAATCCACCACAAAGGATAAAGACGGACACTGTATAATGATAAAAGGGACAATTGATCAGGAAGACATAACCATAGTAAATATTTATGCACCCAATGACAGGGCTGCAAGATACATAAATCAAATTTTAACAGAATTGAAAAGCGAGATAGATACCTCCACAATTATAGTAGGAGACTTCAACACACCACTTTCGGAGAAGGACAGGACATCCAGTAAGAAGCTCAACAGAGACACGGAAGATCTAATTACAACAATCAAACAACTTGACCTCATTGACTTATACAGAACTCTCCACCCAACTGCTGCAAAATATACTTTTTTTTCTAGCACACATGGAACATTCTCTAGAATAGACCACATATTAGGTCATAAAACAAACCTTTGCAGAGTCCAAAACATCGAAATATTACAAAGCATCTTCTCAGACCAGAAGGCAATAAAACTAGAAATCAATAACAGAAAAACCAGGGAAAAGAAATCAAATACTTGGAAACTGAACAATACCCTCCTGAAAAAAGACTGGGTTATAGAAGACATCGAGGAGGGAATAAGGAAATTCATAGAAAGCAACGAGAATGAAAATACTTCCTATCAAAACCTCTGGGACACAGCAAAAGCAGTGCTCAGAGGTCAATTTATATCGATAAATGCACACATACAAAAAGAAGAAAGAGCCAAAAGCAGAGAACTGTCCCTACAACTTGAACAAATAGAAACTGAGCAACAAAAGAATCCATCAGGCACCAGAAGAAAACAAATAATAAAAATTAGAGCTGAACTAAATGAATTAGAGAACAGAAAAACAATTGAAAGAATTAACAAAGCCAAAAGCTGGTTCTTTGAAAAAATTAACAAAATTGATAAACTATTGGCTAGACTGACTAAAGAAATACAGGAAAGGAAACAAATAACCCGAATAAGAAACGAGAAGGACACATCACAACAGAACCAAATGAAATTAAAAGAATCATATCAGATTATTATGAAAAATTGTACTCTAACAAATTTGAAAACCTAGAAGAAATGGATGAATTCCTAGAGAAACACTACCTACCTAAACTAACACATTCAGAAGTAGAACAACTAAATAGACCCATAACAAAAAAAGAGATTGAAACGGTAATCAAAAAACTCCCAACAAAAAAAAGCCCTGGCCCGGACGGCTTCACTGCAGAGTACTACCAAACTTTCAGAGAAGAGTTAACACCACTACTTCTGAAGGTATTCCAAAGCTTAGGAAATGACGGAATACTACCCAACTCATTCTATAAAGCCACCATCTCCCTGATACCAAAACCAGGTAAAGACATTACAAAAAAAGAAAATTATAGACCTATATCCCTCATGAACATTGATGCAAAACTCCTCAACAAAATTCTAGCCAATAGAATCCAACAACACATCAAAAAAATAATTCACCCTGATCAAGTGGGATTTATACCAGGTATGCAAGGCTGGTTTAATATCAGAAAAACCATTAATGTAATCCATCACATAAATAAAACAAAAGTCAAAAACCACATGATCTTATCAATTGATGCAGAAAAGGCATTTGACAAAGTCCAACACCCATTTATGATAAAAACTCTTACCAAAATAGGAATTGAAGGAAAATTCCTCAACATAATAAAGGGCATCTATGCAAAGCCAACAGCCAATATCACTCTAAATGGAGAGAACCTGAAAGCATTTCCCTTGAGAACGGGAACCAGACAAGGATGCCCTTTATCACCGCTCTTATTCAACATCGTGCTGGAAGTCCTAGCCAGGGAAATTAGGCTAGACAAAGAAATAAAAGATATCCGGATTGGCAAGGAAGAAGTAAAGTTATCACTATTTGCAGATGACATGATTATATACACAGAAAACCCTAAGGAATCCTCCAGAAAACTACTGAAACTAATAGAAGAGTTTGGCAGAGTCTCAGGTTATAAAATAAACATACAAAAATCACTTGGATTCCTCTACATCAACAAAAAGAACACCGAAGAGGAAATAACCAAATCAATACCATTCACAGTAGCCCCCAAGAAGATAAGATACTTAGGAATAAATCTTACCAAGGATGTAAAAGACCTATACAAAGAAAACTACAAAGCTCTACTACAAGAAATTAAAAAGGACCTACGTAAGTGGAAAAACATACCTTGCTCATGGATAGGAAGACTTAACATAGTAAAAATGTCTATTCTACCAAAAGCCATCTATACATTTAACGCACTTCTGATCCAAATACCAATGTCATATTTTAAGGGGATAGAGAAACAAATCACCAATTTCATATGGAAGGAAAAGAAGCCCTGGATAAGCAAAGCACTACTGAAAAAGAAGAAGAATGTGGGAGGTCTCACTTTACCTGATTTCAGAAGCTATTATACAGCCACAGTAGTCAAAACAGCCTGGTACTGGTACAACAACAGGCACATAGAGGAATGGAACAGAATTGAGAACCCAGACATAGATCCATCCACGTATGAGCAGCTGATATTTGACAAAGGACCAGTGTCAATTAATTGGGGAAAAGACAGCCTTTTTAACAAATGGTGCTGGCATAACTGGATATCCATTTGCAAAAAAATGAAACAGGACCCATACCTTACACCATGCACAAAAACTAACTCCAAGTGGATCAAAGACCTAAACATAAAGGCTAAAACAATAAAGATCATGGAAGAAAAAATTGGGACAACCCGAGGAGCCATAATACAAGGCATAAACAGAATACAAAACATTACCAAAAATGATGAAGAGAAACCAGATAACTGGGAGCTCCTAAAAATCAAACACCTATGCTCATCTAAAGACTTCTCCAAAAGAGTAAAAAGACCACCTACAGATTGGGAAAGAATTTTCAGCTATGACATCGCCGACCAGCAACTGATCTGTAAAATCTACATGATTCTGTCAAAACTCAACCACAAAAAGACAAACAACCCAATCAAGAAGTGGGCAAAGGATATGAACACACATTTCACTAAAGAAGATATTCAGGCAGCCAACAGATACATGAGAAAATGCTCTTGATCATTAGCCATTAGAGAAATGCAAATTAAAACTCCGATGAGATTCCATCTCACACCAGCAAGGCTGGCATTAATCCAAAAAACACAAAATAATAAATGTTGGAGAGGCTGCGGAGAGATTGGAACTCTTATACACTGCTGGTGGGAATGTAAAATGGTACAACCACTCTGGAAATCTATCTGGCGTTATCTTAAACAGTTAGAAATAGAACTACCATACAACCCAGAAATCCCACTCCTAGGAATATACCCTAGAGATACAAGAGCCTTCATACGAACAGATATATGCACACCCATGTTTATTGCAGCACTGTTTACAATAGCAAAAAGCTGGAAGCAACCAAGGTGTCCATCAACGGATGAATGGGTAAATAAATTGTGGTATATTCACACAATGGAATACTACGCATCGATAAAGAACAGTGACGAATCTCTGAAACATTTCATAACATGGAGGAACCTGGAAGGCATTATGCTAAGCGAAATTAGTCAGAGGCAAAAGGACAAATATTTATAAGACCACTATTATAAGATCTTGAGAAATAGTAAACCTGAGAAGAACACATACTTTTGTGGTAACGAGGTGGGGAGGGAGGGAGGGTGGGAGAGGGTTTTTTATTGATTAATCAGTAGATAAGAACTGCTTTAGGTGAAGGGAAAGACAACACTCAATACATGGAAGGTCAGCTCAATTGGACTGGACTAAAAGGAAAGAAGTTTCCGGGATAAAATGAATGCTTCAAAGGTCAGCGGAGCAAGCGCGGAGGTCTGGGGAACATGGTTTGCGAGGACTTCTAAGTCAATTGGCAAAATAATTCTATTATGAAATCATTCTGCATCCCACTTTGAAATGTGGCGTCTGGGGTCTTAAATGCTAACAAGCAGCCATCTAAGATGCAACAATTGGTCTCAACCCACCTGGAGCAAAGGAAAATGAAGAACACCAAGGCCACACGACAACTAAGAGCCCAAGAGACAGAAAGGGCCACATGAACCAGAGACCTACATCATCCTGAGACCAGAAGAACTAGTTGGTGCCCGGCCACAATCGATGACTGCCCTGACAGGGAGCACAGCAGAGGACCCCTGAGGGAGCAGGAGATCAATGGGATACAGACCCCAAATTCTCAAAAAAAGACCAAACTTAATGGTCTGACTGAGACTGGAGGAATCCCGGCGGCCATGCTCCCCAGACCTTCTGTTGACACAGGACAGGCACCATCCCCGAAGACAACTCATCAGAAATGAAAGGGACTGGTCAGTGGGTGGGAGAGAGACGCTGATGAAGAGTGAGCTAATTATATCAGGTGGACACTTGAGATTGTGTTGGCAACTCTTGTCTGGAGGGGGAATGGGAGGATAGAGAGAGAGGGAAGCTGGCAAAATTATCAAGAGAGGAGAGACTGAGAGGGCTGACTCAAGAGGGGGAGAGCAAGTGGGAGTAGGGAGTGAGATGTATGTAAACTTATATGTGACAGACTGATTGGATTTGTAAACGTTCACTTGAAGCTTAATAAAAGTTAATAAAAAATAAAAATAAATAAAAACTTAAGGAAGGAGAAGGGTCTTTCACTTCTTAAAATATGGCAGATGTTATGGGTTGAATTGTGTCCACCAAAAATACGTGTCAACTTGGCTAGACCATGATTCCCAGTATTGTGTGATGGTCCACCATTTTGTTGAGTGATTTTCCTACACACTGTAAACCCTACCTCTATGATGTTAATGAGGTAGGATCAGTGGCAGTTATGTTAATGAGGGAGGACTCAATCTAGAAGACTGGGTTGTGTTTTAAGTCAATCTCTTTTGAGATATAAAAGAGGAAGCAAGCAGAGAGACAGGGGACATCAGGCCACCAAGAAACAAGAGCCAGGAGAGTAGAGTATCCTATGGACCGGGGGTCCCTGTGCTTAGGATCTCTTGACTGGGGAATATTGATGACAAGGACTTTGCTCCAGAGCCAACAGAGGGAGAAGGCTTCTCCTGGAGCTAGCACCCTGAATTCGGACTTCTAGCCTTCTATGCTGTGAGAGAAAAAATTTCTCTATGTTAAAGCTGTCCATCCACTTGTGGTACTTCTGTTATAGCAGCACTAGCTAGCTGAGACAGCAGGTATATTGAAAAATACATCTCTGGCACAAAAAGCCTCAAATCTCTGAAAGAAATTAAAAATATACTTGTATTTTTTATACTTGTGTGGGTATACATATTTGTGTGTGTATATATATATGTATATATGAGCTCTGGTGGGTTTATATATATATGTGTATATATATATATACACACCTATATATGATTTCTGGTGGCACAGTGGTTAAGTGCTCTGATGCTAATCAAAAGGTAAGCAATTTGAACTCACCGGCCTATTCCACAGTAGAAAGGTGTGGCAGTCTGCTTCCAAAAAGATTTAGAGCCTTAGAAACCCTATGGGGCAATTCAACTCTGTTCTGTAGGGTCACTATGAGTTGGAATTGACTCAGGGGCAACTGGTTTGATTTGGTTATATATATATATATGCTGTAAGATGAATGATTGAGCTACTGGAAAAGTAAGAGAAATCTGCACTATCTAGAAAGATATTGTGAATGAGTCCTGGAAAAGGTCAATACAGGTAACAGACATGAAAAAGGCATTGATATAGGTATTGGACTTTACTAGGACTCATACAATGGGGAAAGGAAGCAAAATTAATTTCCGTGCACAGTGGTTAGTTATTGCACATGCAGAGATATCAGGCTGGGACCAGGAAAATTATTTTCTTAAAAAACCCAGTAAGAAAAACCTTCATCGAAGATAAATGAGGACGATGACTTCCCTTAACGATAAATGTCTGTGGAAGGGAAATAGAAAATCTTTTCTTAAAATTTCTATTCTCATTCCCACACTTAGATATATTTGGAAGTAAATTGCACACCATCATGTAACTTAAGTATCACCATCTCAAAATTGAGTTAACATAGAGTCGGAGTGATGAGCAGCCAGTTACTGAGCAACTGTGAAGGACAATTCTCTTATTAGGATGCAAATATAGAAAAAACTTCTAAACAATATTATCTCAGAATGAAATATCTCACATTATATGTTTAACAGTATTGCTCTGGGCAAATCTGCTACAAAAGACCTCCTTAAAGTGTTAAGAAGCAAAGATGTCACTTTGAAGACCAAGGTGTGCATGACCGAAGCTATGGTATTTTCAATGACCACATATGAATGTGAAAGCTGGACAATGAATTAGGTGTTGGTGAAGAATATTGAATATGCCAGTGACTTCCAGAAGAATGAACAAATCTATCTTGGAAGAAGTACAGCCAGAATACTTTTTTGGAGAAAGGGTACCAAGACTTTCTTTCTCATGCTTTGGATATGTTATCAGGAGGGATCAGTCCCTGGTGAAGGACATTATGCTTGATAAAGTAAAGGCTCAGTGAAAAAGAGGAAGACCCACAAAGACATGGGCTGACACAGTGACTACAATGAGCTCAAACATGGCAATGATTGTGAGGATGGCACAGGACCGGGCAGCTTCTTGCCCTGTTGTACATGGTGTCACTATTAAAAAAAAAAAAAAAAATTGCCATTGAGTCAATTCTGACTCATAGTTACGATGGCAACTAACAAAAACAACATATTTTTTTCTCAAGTATTGGGATGGGAAACAACCAAGGTAACAGAATCTTAATATATTGCCTAACGGAGACAAAAGTTCCTTTTCAAGTTAAATATCTGACCAGTAAAATTACTCAACAGCCCCATGGGAGTTGAGAGTAGATTGCATACCACCACGTAACTTAAATATCACCATCTCAAAATGTATTTAACATAGGGTCCAAGTGATGAGTAGTCAGTTACTGAGCAACTGTGAAGGACAATTCTCTTATTACAATTCAGATATAGACATAGATAAATTTCTAAACAATATGACTCCACGGGAGTGGAAAAGCAGAATACTGTTGACATCTTATATAGAGTTTAAATCATTTCTGGTTATCTTTTGGGAGAATGTCCCCACAGTTTTGTACTTAAAGGAATTGACAGTTCTCTACAGTGTGTGTTTGTAATTGGTAGACAGGAACACCAGTCTCCACAGGAGATTTCTTTTTCTTTTTTCCTTTTATTTCATTTAATCCCCTTGAGTCTTTTATGAGCAAACATTTTGCTATTGTGAAAAATGCTGCAATGAATATGGGTACTCATTTGTCTATTCATGTGACTGCTCTTATTTCTGTAAGACATATTCCTAGGAGTGGAATTGGTGGATCTTATGGTATTCTCTTTCTAGCTTTCTAAAGAAGTGCCATGTCGTTTCCCAAAATGGTCGTACCATTTTGCATTCCCACCGGCAGCACATAAGAGTTCCAGTCTCCCCACAAATTCTTCAACATTTGTTATTTTTTTTTTTTATTTACGCCAGTAATGTTGGGGTGAGATGGTAACTCATTGTAGTATCAGTTTCCAATTCTCTATTGGCTGGTGACCACAGTCATTTCCTCATGTGTCTGTTTGTCACTTGAGTGCCTTCTTTGGTGAAGTGTCTGTTAATTTCCTTTGCCCATTTTTTAATTGGATTGTCTTTTTGTTGTAGAGGTATTGGATTTTCCTGTAGATTTTAGAGGTTAGACTTCTGTTGAATTTGTCATAGCTAGAGATTTTTCCAAGTCTAAGTTCTTTTTTTACTCTTTTGGTGAAGTCTTTTGATGAGCATGAGTGTTTAATTTTTAGAAGATTCTAGTAATCTAACTTATATTCTAGAGTTTGTGTCTTGTTAGTTATGGTTTGTATCCTGTTAATGACATGTATTAGGGCCTCTAGCATTGATCCTATTTTTTCTCCTATGAACTTTATGGTTTTTGATTTTATATTTAGGTGTTTGATCCATTTTTAATTAGTTTTTGTGTATGGTGTGAGGTATGAGCCCTGTTTCATTTTTTTGCAGAGGGACATCCAGTTTTGCCAGCAGAATTTGTTGAAAAGACTGTCTTTTCCACAGTTGATGGACTTTGGGCCCTTTTCCAAGATCAGGTGATTGTAGGTGGATGGATTTACACCTGGGTTCTCAATTCTGTTCCACTGGTCAATGTAGCTGTCATTGTACCAGTACCAGGCTGTTTTGACTACCGTAGCCGTACAGTAGATTCTGAGGCCAGGTAGTGTGAGTCTTCCCAGTGAATTCTTCTTCTTCAATAGTACATTACTTATGAGGGGCCTCTTTCATTTCTGTATAAAGTTAATGATTAGTTTTTCCATCTCTTTAAAGAATGCTGTTGGTATTTGGATGAGAATTGCTTTGTATTTGTGGATTGCTTTGGGTAGAATTGATATTTTCACGATGTTGAGTCTACCTATTGATGAGCATGTCCCTCGCTTTTGTCATTTTGAGATACTCGTTATTTGTTGTTTGTTTCTTTAACAATCTGACACTTTCTCTTCTCCTTCAGGACATTCACATGTGTTCTCTGTCTACTAGAGGTGGTTTCTCTGGTATCTCAATTCATTTGTACTTTAATTGTACTCTCTTGGAGAAGTCTTCTCTGATTCTCTCAAACTCTTACATGTTTCCAGAATGTCCTGTGCTTCATCTTTAAAGCAGTAATATTACTTGAATTTGAACTAATAACCAAGTATCAGCCTTGCTCAGGAGTAAGTTACTTTTGCGGTTATTTAAATTTAAATATGAATGAAAGAAAATAGCAGTTCAGTTCCTTAGTCACACTAGCAGTATCTGAAATGATCAGTAGCCACATGTGTCTAGTGGCTAATGTATCAGGCAGCACAGATTATAGAACATTTCCATTATTGTAGAAAATTATTTTGGACAAGTGCTGGGAGATCAGTTATTTCTCTTTTTTGTTGTTCTTAAACTAACCCTGTGCAACCCAGAATCTAGGCCCTTTGCAACATTTGCGCTAACATCATCAAATCTTTCATTTACTCCTGTAAACACTAGGCATTTTCAGACGTGCTCACATACATACAAATACACACACATATATACCCATACTTTTCTTTAAAGTTTGGTCTAAATTTAATAAAATCCTTGAAATCTTCCCTTTGTGTAAAGCCAAGATTAGGTGCTGTCTCCTCTTTGCTCTCCCAAAACTTTGTCCTCTTAGCTTACTCTACTGAAATTATTTGTACATAAACCTGTTTGTATTAAATTACTACCTAACCTGGAAGAAACAGGCCTTGGCTGTTTTATATTTATATCTCTAGTGCCTGGTAAAGGTGACATAATTTATACTCAATAAATATATTTTAATCAAAGATTTGAAACTCTGGTACTGTCCTCTCATTAGTGAACTTTTTGATTTCACAAAATATATATATATATAGTTATTATGTCAAATATTTATATATATCTACATCAATATTAACACCTACATCTATGTTTATACAGGCAACAATGGATCTACAATTAGTTTTCATTTACTAAAATTTCATATGAATAAAATCATGTAATATGTACTCTCTTTTGTTTGTTTTGTGCCATTTTACTCTTCTTTTTCTTGTTTCCAAAGGTAAAACATTTGTTTATTGATATGAGATCTGTCTTCCTTTTTAACATAGACACTTGGAGCTATTAATTTCTCTATAAACGATTCTAAAGCTTCAATCCATATATTTTGGCATGCTGTTTTTCACTTCCTTTGTATTATTTCAATTTTGTATTTATTTAGGTTTTTTTTTTGTTTGTTTTATAGTCTGGTATATGGTCACTCTGGAGTATGTCCATGTATACTGCCTAGTTTTATATCCATTGTTGGAAATGAGTTATTGAAGTCTCTAACTATTATTGTGAAATGTTAGGTGAATACATGTTTATAATTGTTTATTCTGCCCAATAGATTGACACTCTATAATTATAAAATATTATTTGTATCCTGTAACTTTTTTGTCTTAAAGTCTAATATGTCAAATATTATTATAGGCAACCCAGCTCTTTTTTTTTTTTTTTTGGCTACTGCTCACATGGTATGTTAGATTCCTAGTGCTGCCATAACAAAATACTACAAAGTAAATGGCTTTCAAGAACAGAATTTACTGTCTCAGTTCTGAAGACTAGAGGCCCAAATTCATTAATGGGTCTATGAGCTCTCTCTCTGTTTGTTCTAGGGAAAGATCTTCCTGTCTCAGCTTCTTGCAGCTAAAAAAAAAAAACAAAAAACCTGTTGCCGTTGAGTCAATTCCAACTCATAGGAACCTTATGGGATAGAGCGGAACTTTCTCATGGGGTTTTCAAAGAGCGGCTGGTGGATTCCAACTGCTGACATTTCGGTTAGGAGTTGAGCTATTATCTACTGCACCGTCAGGGCTCTTTGTAGCTTCTTGTAGCCCTTTGCAATTCTTGGCATGCTTATGGATGCTTATAGATGTGTCTGCCTCCATTATCACCTGGCATCTGTCTTACTCTGTGTGTTTCTTTCCATCTCCCTCTCCGTTATCTCCTTTTAAGATACCACTCAGAATGGAATAGGACTTATATCCTACTCTGGTATGGCTTAAGTGACAATATCATCAGCTGCTCTTTGGAAACCCTATGGGGTGGTTCTCCTCTATCCTATATGGTCACTATGAGTTATAATCAACAGGATGGCAAAGGTTTTTCTTTTATCTTCCAAGAATAGCGCTATTTTCCCAAACCAGGTCACAACTTCCAGGTACAATTTTTAGCACTTCAACATATATGTTTCGGGGACACTTCCAATCCGGAATACATGGCCTATCTTTTAAATCCTATTTTCAATCTATTTGTGTCTTTTAATCTAAAGAGTGCGTATAATAGACAGACATATATTTGGGTTATGTTCTCTTTTTAGACTATGTTTCCAGTCCCTGCCTTTCAATTGGGTTGTTTCACTGTTTAAGTTTAATTACTGATAAAGTAGGACTTATGTCTTCCTTTTTCTTAATATCCTTATGTCTTTTTTATTAGTCTATTCCTGGATTGCTGGCTTCTTTTGTGTTAAATTGGTACGTCCTAGTGTACCTTTAAATTTATTTATTGTATCTTTTACAGCATATGTTTCAAGTTATTTATTTTCTTAAAGATTTCTTGTGGATTACAGTTAGCATCTTAATGTAAAACCTACTAATTCAGATGAATGATGTCTTAATTTCAATAATGTTCAGTGTATCTTGATCCTGCTCATTCTTTGTAAAAAATTATCATACAAATTACATATTGTACATTAAAAGCAAGTATTCTTTTCTCCATTTCATAAAAAGTTTTGTGCATTAAATGACACTACCAAGAAAATGAAAATATAATTGATAGAATGGAAAAAATATTTGACCATCGTTTATCTGATAAGGCTCGAGTAATTTTTAAAAAGTATATTGAAAAAACAAACTGTGTGAGTGAAAGTTCTCAGGCCCATGAATATAATCACATGAACTAACACTCTTCTTTCTGCCAAGGAAAAGTAGATGACTAAAAAATGTTGCTTTGAAAGATTGTAAAACAAATTTGAACACAAATAAAAACTAAATGATTTCTATTCAAGGCCACAGAAATAATAGATATGCCATTGTCTTAGTTATCTAGCACTGCTATAACAGAAATACCACATGTGGATGGTTTTAACAAAGATAAATTTATTCTTTCAGAGTCTAGGGGTCTACAAGTCCTAATTCAGGATGCCAGCTTCAGGGGAAGCTTTCTTTCTCTGTTGGCTCTGCAGGAAGGTCTTTGTCATCAATTTTCCCCTGGTTGAGGAGCTTCTCAGTTTAGGGACCCCAGGTCCAAATGATGTGCTATGTTCTTGGTGGTTTTTCCTGGTGGTATGAGGTCTCCCTGTCTCTCTGCTTGCTTCTCTTTTTTATATTGCCAAAGAGATTGACTCAACATACTATCTAATCCTGTAGATTAAGCCTACCTCATTTATGTAACTGCTTCTAATCCTGCCTCATTAACTTCATAGTGGCAGGATTTACTACACATGGAAAATCACATCAGATGACAAAATGGTGGGCAATCATACGTTACTGGCAATCATGGCCTAGCCAAGTTGACACACATTTTGGTGGGGGCGGGTGCAATTTAATCCATAACAGCCATCAATCACCACAGTAAATTCTTCACTTATATGTCTCTAATGAAAAATTATATCCAATATAGAACCCCATATGTTTTATAGGTGATTTTTTTGATCTGGCAGATATTAAGAAAACTTCTTTTTTAAAAAAAGACTTTAGTCATTTCGGTGCTTGTGCACAGAGTGGACAGCAGGGATAGCCCAAGAAGAGTCTTTTTTTTTTTTTAAATAACTTTCTTTCGCTTATCCTGGACATGAAAATGTTCAACAGTTTAACCTCAGTTCATTCCCCTGAACATCTCTGGAGTCTGATCTCTGAGCTTGCAAGCCACTGTCACTATTGTGTTTTTGACCTTTAAAATATCTCATTTAGCTTAAAGTGTTGATCCTCTCCCCTGTCTTCCTAACTCCAAACATCTAAAAAACCATTCTCAGCACGTTTAACAGATCAATCTTTATAAAATAAAAATCTGATCACATTGTGAAAAATCAGCCTCAGAATCATCTACAGTCCATGTTTCTAGACTATTCCACGTGACTTAAAAAGTTATTTTAGGTACAGACACATGGAATTTTTATCTCGGTAATGTATTCACACTAAATTTTCAGGTCTACAGACCAATCAGATTAAATCCTAATACATTTCAGGTCATAAAAGCTTTTTATGATTTGAAGCTGCCTCTTTTTCTTCCCTTGTTACATACTACCCTGAGTGAGGCAAGCTTTCCCTCTAAGGGGAGCTAACCCTTGTTGATAACTCACTGTGGGCCAGGTTCTGATCTAAAAATGCTTTATACATACTGCCTCATTGCATTCTCGAAATAAACAACAAGTAAGAACTATTATTGTATCTATTTCATAAATGGAGAGACTCAGCAACAGAGTTTTAAAATTTGACCAGGCTCACATGTTATCCTGGGTTTATATCTGGCTGACTGGCTTAAAAGCCTACATTCCCATTATCAAGCTAGTGACACTTGACCTAGGAACTAGTGCCTCAAACATTGTGCATGTTGTTATACACATGCCTGTAACACCATTTTACTCTTTTTTCCTATATATCACAACTGTCATAAGAATTACCCTTTTTCGAGCTGCATTGCTGATACACTGAAATAATTAAACCTTCATTACTATAAGAACACAATTTTGTGTGGAGCTTTACCGTACGAGAAATCATACTGTTTGATAACTGTTTGTTTCTTTCTCTCTGCATAGCAACGTGTATTATTCTAAAGAAGACACAAATTATAACTAGTGTAGTATATGACAAGGTATACGTATAATAAATGCATGCAAACTAATTACACTTATCCAGGCAAATTTGTACAGGAAAAATTAATATATAACTAATTTTGTTTTCACGACCCTGAAGTTGCATATCTTTGGGATTAAAAGAAAGTTAAAATTTGTGAAAATTTGAAGATGGAACTCTTAATATTAACACTGCAAGAACTATTAAAGAAAAAGTAGGGAAGTGTATTGTGCTGAAAGACTTGTTTAAATGCTGTAAGAAATTTAACTTGCTGAAAGGATAAACTAAGTAAACATGAAAAAAGGAACGAAAAATATATTCACTGTCAAGATTTTAGTTTTTTCCTTATTTATTGAAAAAAATGAAAACTTTTTTGGGTGTATCCTTGAAAGCTTGTTTCACTTGCTTGTTCCTAAGACTGTAAATGAAGGGATTGAGTAAAGGGGCAACTGAGGTATAGATAAAAGCTACACCTTTGGATAAAGTCACCCTTTCTTTTGCTGATGGCTTCATGTAAATGGAGACACAGCTACTATAAGTAAGGGAAACTACAATCATGTGGCAGGACAAGTGGAAAAAGCTTTTGTTCTCTTCTGAGCAGAGAGAATTTTTAGAATGGTCTTGATTATATATGTATAAAAAATATGTATAGGAAAGAATTACTAAGAGTAGTGTGACCACTAGTGTTATAACTGCTGAAACAAATGAAATCATTTCTAGGAAGTGAGTGTCTGTGCAAGAAATCTGCAGGATAGGAGAAGCGTCACACATGAAATGATCAATTACTTTGGAAGCACAGAATTCCAGCTTTAGTCCCAAGACCAACGGTGGAAAGGTAATCAGAAAGCCAGCTGTCCATGAACTGAGTAGAAGCTGGTAGCACACTTTGCTTCTCACAATGATTGAGTAATGCAGGGGTTTGCAGATGGCTGTATAGTGGTCATGGGACATGGCAGCCAGAAGGTACAACTCTGTAACTCCTGACAAAAGAAAAAGAATAATTGAGATGCATAACCATTGTAGGAAATGATTTTGTTTTTAGTCACAATGGTTGTCAAGGATCTAGACAACAATCTAGACATTTTTGTCAATAAGATTTCTAAGAAGGAGAAATTTTGTAGGAAGAAATACATTAGAGTCTTGAGGTGAGGATGCAGTAGGGTGAGGAGGAGGATGGATAAGTTCCCCATCACACTCAAAATGTAGTTGAGAAAGAGAAATATAAAGATCACAATTTATAACTGTAGGTCATCTGTGAGTCCCAAGAGAATGAATTCTGTCTCCCTTGACTGGTTCTTCATTTCAGTTTTGAGACCTATTAAACTGACATTAGGAAACAACTTCAAAAGCAGAAAAAAAAAAATTTTAAAGCTACATCAGGAAAAAATCTGATATCCAGAAATGTAAACAAGTGTAAATATTTGCTGCAGTTTAACAAGGCAGATGATACATAAAATTATAGTGCAGGTCAACCAAAGCATTCTCTATGTATCTTCTGTGTGTGTTTAATAAATTACTGCAAAAAAAAAAGCCTTATAAAATCTAGGCAGCTTTTCCAATGTCAATTTACAATGTATGTTCAACAATTTTTATTTTATGAATTTTTAAAAAATTGATGAAACTTATAGAAATATTGGTAGTTACATATTTTCCTTAACTACAATTGAATTTCTCTAATATATGCCATTAATACTTTAGTTCCAATGCAGTACTGCTCCATTGTTCCTTTGACTTATTTTCTTTAATTACTATTTTTCTGGTTCCAAATCATTAGTCTTCTCATAATCACTTAAACTTATCATTTTGAAATATCTTCAAGATACAGTTAGCAATTTCAAAATTCTAAACA
Source organism: Loxodonta africana (assembly GCF_030014295.1). NCBI lineage: Eukaryota > Metazoa > Chordata > Mammalia > Proboscidea > Elephantidae > Loxodonta > Loxodonta africana. The sequence goes on along the minus strand of NW_026975636.1, from coordinate 705,873 downwards.
AATTGGGAGAAAAACCGTAGCTACAGGAAAAATAAAACAAATCAAAATCGATTATTTTCTGATTTGATCTTTGTCTTGTATTCAGGTAATTTGTAAACTCTTAAATAATATTTTTTTCCCTGTTTGAGCCAACCACAATAAATAATTTTGTCTTTTTAGTATAAATATGAGGATGATTTAATAACTAGGTGTTTTAATAACTAGAAGTAATTCAATAAAATCATTTTGTTATTCAAAGACTGGTATGGAAGTGGTAGTCAATACTCACTTATGATCCTAACTATATTGTTTTTGGCACTCAATGTCATTGTTCTTAAATCCATAAATAAGACTTTTCTCTACAGACGAATAGGCCTAAATTGCTGACTGGATACATTATGTTCAGTAGATGATGGCCTTCTATAGATGTCTAGGACAGAAAAGAGAGCTTTTCTCTTTATCTGAAGGAAGATATTGAGGTGCTATCCAAGCATTCATCTATGTTTAACGTCAAAGTTAATTTACAGGTTTCATATGGTATTTAAATAAATGCATTTGCAAAATGTTTTCCTTATTCATTTTAAAATCATTCCATGGGTTATTAATGTATGCTTTTCACATGAATAAAAATAATTTTATCTATTCCTGCATATAAGAATTTTATTAGTTTTTCCTGAATTTCATTTTTCTCACTCTCTACTCAATGCAATAAACACATCTATTTTCTTATAAGAATTTTGTTTTGTGTTTTAAATGATAACTATTGAAAAAAAAAGTACAGTGCTCCTATTTCCAAGTGGCTTTTTTCCCCAGTATTTTATACGTGGTAGTCCCTTCTATCTTCATTTTGCTCAGGAAAAGAGAGAGTGACAGCAAGAGAGATATTGATGAAAAATTCTGAAGTATTGATTGTGTAAATCTCAAAACCAGAACACAAGGATAGTAGCAATTTTTCTTCTACTCCTTGACTACTGAAAGGATGAGAAGCTGAGTGATCATGAGTGTTTATTTATCAAATATGTATATCTGCACTGCCATTTCTTTAATCCCAGTTTTGCTGTAACTCAGTGGGAAAGGAAACTCTCTGAGTCAGTCAAACAATTTTTGCTAACATCATGTGTCTAGGTGACAAGTCTATATGCTGCTTTCTTAAAAACCTGCAAAACAGAAGCTAATTTTACTCTTCAAAATCTGCTGAATGATCATAGTTACATACAGTAAAAAGCCTATAATGCTACAGTTTATATCAGTCCCTATATAATCAGGCAGCTTTGAATACTGCATCTACACAGAGCATGTATGATGATCCAGATGTCAATGGTTATAACTATTGTACTTGTAGAACTACCTTCACCTATGAGCTAGGTGACTTGCCGTATGCAGGATTTATTGATTTCCCTTCTCCTTTAAGGACACATGCTATACACAAAAGTCAAATAATAGATGTTGAATATTATTGCATTTATAATATTAGAAAACATTCCATTATTTGCATAAGAAATTTAATTCCAATGCTTTTCGTGGGAAGGATTCAAAGCAGAGAGGTGATTTGGAAAGTATATGTATCTGTTAATATCTCCCAATATTACATACACTACAAAAATCACAGAACCTAGATATCGTAGAAAATTCAATTAGAATGCCCTTTCTGCTTACCAAATAGAGGTTTTCTGATTTTTTTCCTTAAATGTTTAAACTTAAATGAAAATGATGCTCTAAGAGAAGGGCATTTTAGGAAAGGTCTCAGGTTAAAGCAACCCACTCTTCATAACAAAGAATGACTATGTTTACAATTGTTCCCTAACAAAAGCTACAGTTTTATCAATTTGCTCATAAAAGACTCAGGGGAATTAATTGAAATAAAGAGAAGAAAGAAAAAGAAATCTGTGGAAACTGGTGTTCAGGACCTACCACTTACATCAAGGAAAAAAGAAAAGCCACAAAGCTGTATATTGATTTAAATACAAAGCTGAGGGAACACTCTCCCAAAAGATAACTACAAACGATTGAAACTCTATATGGGATGCCAACAAGATTTCGATATTCCACTCCCCCAGAGCTATATGGGAGCCCTGGTGGCGCAGTGGTTAAGAGCTTGGCTGCTAGCCAAAAGGTCGGTGGTTCAAATCCACCAGCCGCTCCTGGAAACACTATGGGGCAGTTGTACTCTGCCCTATAGGGTCATTGTGAGTCGGAATTTACTCAACAGCAACCAGTTTCGTTTTTTGGGTTTTGGGGCTAGATGAGTAGTTCTACTGGTCAGAGACCTTATCTCAAACAGGAGCTTTTCTCTTGCCTTCATTAGGCGATATATTAAGATTCCACTAACTTGATTGTGACCCACCCTAAGGCTTGAGAAGGAGTATTTAAATGGCTCCTATTAATTATTATTTCTATTCTGAAACCATCTTAAACTTAAAATTAAAATTTACAAATACAGAGCAAGAAATTTTTTGTTTTTTCCTGAATCATTTGATGCCTTACCTCCTGCTCAACACTGCAGTGTGCATTCCTTACAAAAAAGAAAATATCTACTGTATAATAACATGAATCCGTTTTTAATAAATATTAGAACAGTAGCACACTAACATTGATGGTTCCAACATTGATATATTAATAACACCCAATATCCCAATTCCATTCAATTTTTATAAGTTTATAGAGGTATAAATAGCTCAGAGTTATGTTTTCATTTGATTAGCATGACTCTTTAATTTCATTTAATACAGAATGGTTTTTCAGACTTTCCTTAACTTTCTTGCATGTTGGAGATTATTTTCTGGTAAGCTTATATAATGTCCCTTGATTTGTGTTTTTCTGAGGTTTTCACCTGATTAGATTCCATTAATTTATTTTTTGGCACCAGAATCACAGAAGTAATTCAATTTTTTTCATTGAGTCCTATCTCTTGCATAACGTGGCTTTTGACAGACTTCACCATAAAAGTAATGTTTTATATTTGTAATTAATAAGCATTTTGTGGGAAGATACTTTGAAAACCCTAGATATATCAATCTTCATATCACTTTCAACTTATTAATTACTTAATATCGTTATGTACTCATGGCTTCCGGTTTTATTTATTAACAAATATGTCAATCATCTATGTAGCTTATATATTAAATTTTTACCTCAATTTTTACTTTAATTTCAATTGGTCACATTTTTAAAAAAATTCCTGCTGTTCAATAGTCTTATATATGTACTTAAATATACTGGGAAAAGTTTATTTCATCAAACTATTAAACATTCTTCAGTATAGTTTGTGTGAATTCTTTCAAATTCTTTAGTTTTTATGAGTCTATTCAGCAGTTATTGTTTCTGCTTGCTATTACTTGGTGACCTCTTAAACATAATATAAGGTATTTTATTGTGAAGTCACATTATTTAGAATTTATCTGTGTCTATATTTCAGTAGGATTGTCATTAGAAGTTTGTGAGGCCATGAGAGTGAAACAACTAGAATGGAAATAATGACAATGTTGACAAATTGTGAAGAATGTAACAATGTCACTGAACATTATCTGTAGAAATTTTGTAAATGGAAGTGTGCTTTGTTATGTATATTTTCACCAAAAATGTGATAAAATATTTTTAAAAGCTGGTTCAGCTATATTAATATAAATCAGTATAGATATTTTGCATAATGACAAAAAGTTATATTCATCAAGAAGATAGAACAATTCCAGATTGGTATGCACAATGTTAAAGTATTGGAAATTAGCAATTCACAGCACTACAAAGAGAATAAAAAAAAAATCCGTAGGAATTTTGGAGATTTAAATAGCTCAGTAATTATATACAAAGCAAAAATAAAATAAAGGTATAGAATATTTAAATTATGTGATTAATGAACTCAACCAAGTTGAACTAACTAGAACACTGTACTTAACGACACAACACTTACAATTTTCAAATGTTCATGAAATGTTTATTAAAAATTTGACTACATGCTGGGCCATAAAATAAGACTCAACTAATTTCAGATAATTTAAGTTAAATAAAGCATATTTTCTGACATCATAGAATTTTAAAAAAATTATACCAGTAGAGTTGTAAATATAAATGAAATGGGCTGTTTTTAATAATATTCAAAGATAACTAGAAATCCAAATATGCATGGACATTTAGGCAATATACTTATAAATAATGTATAGGTGAAAATAAAATCACAACAGGAATTAGAATACTTACAATTGAATGAAATGAAAATAACAAAATTACGTATCAAAATTTGTAAATGCAGGTCAAGTTAACATTCTAAGAAATTGTATGGCCTTAAATAAACACATGAGAACAGAGGAATAGGCTGAAAGTTCATCCATCTTGATGGATGATCTAAGTTTCCATCCCAAACATTTTTAAAAAATGGCAAATTACACTTTAAACTAATTTGAAGGAAGATAGAGAGCAGGAGAAACAAAAAAAATAAAACACATACAATCCACTAGGGAGTATTAATGGAGCTAAAATTTAGTTAATTATAAGAATAATAGACTACATATATGCCCTTACTATAAAGAAAATGAAAATACATGTATCCGATATAAAAAATAGTGAGGTGATTTTCCTTCTTCTTTTACAGATCTTATCACATAAGAGGACTGTTTGAAAACTTCATGAAGCTGGAATTGAAAATATTGATGAAGTGGACTATTTATGAGGGAAGGACGTGGGGAAGTAACTTTCCATAGCTCTCACAATATGAAATAGTCTGAATTGTTCCATAAGTATAAAAGTTGTTTCATGATTAACTATCTTCTCACTTAGAAATTTCATGTAGTTTTGCTATAAAGTGCCCAGTTGTTTGCTTTTATTGTCATTGTTTGTTTTATTGTTTTGTTTTGAAAAATTCTTGGAGCCCTGGTGGCACAGTTGTTAAGAGCTACAGTTGCTGATAGGGAAGCCAACATGGTGCTATGGACAGAAGCACCATGCTGTCCCTCTGCAGCAAAGACCCCCAAAACTAAGTAAAACAGGCACAAATGTCAATCTTGGAACCCTAAGCATCAAATGAAGGGAAAGAATTTGATCAAGCACTGAATGGGGGTAAGAAACTTACAGAGAACAGAGAATGAGGAGAACTGTGGAGTGGAGGTTCCCTGCCAGCTAACTTGGCACAGATTCCCCATCTTGGACTATAACCACCAAGGAATGCAGACGGGGAGTACAGGAAGGCAACTTCATAGGGCTTCCAACAGGAGTTATAGCACTCAGCAAGCAGGGATACAGGCTTTCCCACCCCTCACCCTTCTTCCTTCTATGCGACCTCCTCCATTTTCCAATGGGCTACAGTCACGCGGATGGAGAGACACCAGTTCACTGCTGCCCAGGTCCTCCTCGACCCCACCAGCTGGCTCCTTCAGTGCCGATTATTTTTATTATTATTATTATTGCCTTTGTTTCTTCTCTCTGTCTCCTTTCCTTCTTTTTCTTTCTTCCACCCTGCCAGCCCCTTTGCTGTCCCCATCCTTTATTGACAAGCTATGCCAAACTGCTGGGCCGGAGAGCCACTGGCATATCTTCCTCAGTTTTGTGCCACCCCCACTAGCCAGGTCTCTTAGCACCATTTTTTTTCCTGCTTCTCTCTCTCTCCCTACCTTTCTTTGCTTTCTCCCACCCAGCTAGCCCCATGTGCCATTCCCGTCCCTTCTTGACGGGCTGTATAACACTGTTCAGCTAGAGAGCTGCCAACATGGCCTCCCCTGTTCTGTGTTGCCCACACTGGCTGGGTCTCTCAGCCCATTTTTTTTCCAGATTTTTCTCTATCTCATCCTTCTTTCCCTATTTTCCACCCACCTAGACCCATGTGCTGCCCCCATCCCATCTTAACAGGTAGGGTTGCACCTCTGGGCTAGAGTGCCCTGGATCCATGCTGCTGCCACTGGCTGGCTCAGCACCATATTTTTTTTTTTCTACTCTCTATCTTTCTCCTTTCCTGTTTCCCACCCATCTATTCTTGTATAGTGTCCCTGCTCCTTCTTGAACGGTCTTACTGCATAACTCGGCTAGGGAGCCACCAGCACACAGCCTCCCTGGGCCTACATTATGTCCACCAGCCAGGTCCCTAATCACAATATTGCTTTAGTTTGTTTTCTTTGTTCTTTCCCTTTTTTCCTGTTTCTTCTCTCTCACCCCCACCTCCTCTTCCTTTCTCCCACACACCTAGCCTTGTGTGCCACCCCCACCCTCTCTCAAAGAGTTGTGATGCACCACTAGGTTAGAGAGACACTGGCATGCCACCTCCCCAGTTCTGCATCACCATCACAAACTGGCTTCCTCAGCACAATTTTTATTTGTTTCTGCTTTTTTCCCCTTTTTGTAGTTGTTTCTTTTGTCTCTCTTCATTCCTTTTTCTTTCTCCTGCCCACCTAGTCCTGTGAGCTACCCCCTCCTTATTGACAGGCTTGATGCACCACTTGGTTAGAGAGCCTTTGGCACACGGCTTCTCTGGGTCTGCACTACTCCCACAGGCTGGGTCCCTCAGCACCATATTTTTTCTTTTTCTTTCTTCTTGTCCTTTCCTTCTTCCTTCCACCTAGGCCCTGCACTGCGTTCACTCTTTCCTGACAGGCCATGCCTCACCAGCCGGTGAGAAAGACATCAGCTTGCCAACACCCTGCTGCCACTCTGCCCCAACAGTAGACTCCTTCAGCACCATATTTATTTTTGTTGTTGTTTTGTTTCCTCTTTCTCTTTCCCTTCTTTCCTTTCCTTTCTCCAGTCCAACTAGCCCCATGCACTGCCCATGCACCTTCTCAACAGGCTGAGCTAGGCTCCCTCAACTAGAAACTCACCAGCACATGGCCTCCCTGGGTATGCCCTGCCCCACCTGCTGAATTCCACCACACTGCCATTGTATTTACTTCTTTTTCTTTTGTCTCTCCATTTTTTGCTTTGTTTTGATTGTTTCTCTGTCTCTTATTTCTCTTCTTTCTGTCACCTGCTTAGTTCCACACATTGCATTCTCTCCCTTGCCTCCTGCCTATCTACACCACACACAAAGTGTCGGACCCATGAGAGGCATCAGTGCAAACCCCTGGACCTCTGAACCACATCAGCACTTCCCTGTCAGCCCAAGTTCATATTGCAAATGATCCATCCCTCTCTCCCCTCCCTACTGGACCTTCCCAGCTGCATCATAGCTGAGCAACCAGCCTTGCCCGCCTGGGCAAGGTGGTGAGAAGTATGCCCACAGACAAACAACAAAAGACACCCAGCCTGCCTGCTGAGAATAACCGGATAAAACAAAAAACAGGATGAAACAAACAAATCTACAATCAATAAATGAAGAAAATAATTCCGGAATGTCCTGGAAACAATAGACAATATCAAAACATATTAAAAACAATAGGACAGGATGGGTCCAAAAAGCAACCAAAATAAAACACCACATAAACTCTGGTAGAAGTAAAGGCACTGGAATTACCTCATAGAGAATTCAAAAGTCTAATATTTAGGACTCTACAAGAGATTAAAAAAGAGATGAAGGAAAAGGCAGACAAAACTAAGGAAAAACAGACAAAATCATGGAAAATACAGACAGAAATCAGGGAAAACACAAAGCAAAGGGAGAATTTGGGGAAATAATACAAGAGCAAAATGTCAAAATAAATAAACAATTAGAAATCACAGAAAAACATCAATTAGAAATGCAGAAGACAAAATAATTTTAGAAATGGGCAGTGCAATAGAAGGTTTTAAGAGCAAATTTGAAACAAGGGAACACAAGATCAGTGAAACTGAAGACAAATCCTTGGGTACCACTTTTTTTGAGGAAAAATCTGAAAAAAGAATAAAGAAGACCTGAGAACCATGTGGGATACAATCAGAAGCAGGAATTTGTGAGTGACAGGAATTTCAGAACAGGGGGAGAAAATGGAAAACACGGAGAGAATCTCTGAAGACTTGCTGACAGAAAGCTTCCCTAATATAATGAAAAATGAAAAACTGACCATCCAAGAAGCTCAAAAAAAGCACACATATTGAACAGACTTCAAAAGATAGTCACCAAAACATATCATAATTATACTTGCCAAAACAAAAAACAAAAAAAGAATCCTGAGAGTAGTTGAGAAAAATGAAAAGTCACATGCAAAGGGGACACTATAAGACTAATCTCTGATTACTAGGCAGAAACCATGCAGGCAAGAAGGCAATGCGATGACATATAAAAACTTGAAAGAAAAATTGTCAACTAAGAATAATACATCCTGCAAAATTCTCACTCAAATAGGATGGTGAAATTAGGAAATTTCCAGATAAACAGAAATTAGGAAATTTCCAGATAAACAGAAATTAAGGGAATATGTCAAAACCAAACCAAACTTACAAGAATTATGAAAAGGAGTCCTTCAGTTAGAGAACCAATGACATCAGACAACAACCTGAATCTAGGACACAGGAGAGTATCAGCCAGGTGCCAACCTAGCTGATGAGCACTAAAGGACAACAGGGAACAAGGGAAGTCAATCTGCAAATGATAACAACATCAGAACAATAAAAGTGAGAATAAACAGTGTAGGTACAGGATTTTCAAATGGAAAGGAAGTCAAGGTGATATCATGTAATAAAAGACTGGTTTAAACTTAGGAAGATGGTGTAAATTTTAAGATAACCACAAAGAAAGTTAATAAACCTCATTAAAATAAAGAAGAAAAAGATAAAGTCTCAGTGTCATGGATTGTATTGTGTCCTCCCAAAATATGTCAACTTGGCTATGTCATGATTCCCAGTATTGTGTGATTGTCCACTATTTTGTCATCTGATGTGATTTGCGTATGTGTTGTTAATGAGATGAGATTAGTATCATTTAATGAAATGGTATTAGTAGCAGTTATGTTAATGAGGCAGGACTCAATCTATAGGAAGATTCGTGTCTTAAGCCAATCTTTTTTGAGATATGAGAGAGAGAGAGATGGCGACCTCATACCACAGTGAAAGCAACACCAGGAGCAGAGAGTGTCCTTTGGAGCCAGGGTCCTTGTGCTGAGAAGCTCCATGACCAGGGAAGACTGATGACAAGAACTTCCCTCCAGAGCCAACAGAAAGACAGAAAGCTGTCCTCTGGAGCTGATGCCCTGAATTTGGACTTTTAGCCTACTAGGCTGTGACAAAATAAACTTCCGTTTGTTAAAGCCATCCATTTGTGGTATTTCTGTTATAGCAGCACTAGATAACATAGACACTCAATAAACATAAAATCTACGAAAGTGAAAGACATGAAAAATACACAAACAAAAGGAATTCAGTAAAGGAGAGAAAGAGGTATGAAGAAAACATCTGCACCACACACACACACACACAAAACACTACAAAATGACAGCAATAAACTCATACCTATCAATAATCATACTGAATGTAAATGACTTAAATGTACTTGTAAAGATACACAGAGTGACAGAATGGGTTAAAAAACAGAATTCATCAATATGCTGTCTACAAGAGGCACACCTTAGAAATGAAGACATAAATATATTAAAAATGAAAGGATGGAAAATAGTATAGTAGCCAAATGACAAACGAAAAAGGAACAGGAGAGGCAACACTAATCTCAGATAACATAGACTTTAAAACAAAAATCATAAAGGATAAGGAAGGACATTATATAATGATTAAAGAGACAATCCACCATGAGGACATAACAATAATAAATATCTACACAAGCAATGACATGGGTCCAAAAACATAAAACAAACTCTAACAACACTGTAAAGAAATTGACAGCTTCACAATAATAGTAGGAGTCTTTAACGTACCAGTTTTGGTAAAGGACAAAACATCTAGGAAGAAACTCAACAAAGATACAGAAGATTTAAAGGCCACAATCAATCAACTTGACCTCATAGACATATACGGAACAATCCACCCAACAGCAGCAAAGTACATGTTATTTTCCAATGCACATGGAACGTTCTCCTGAATAGACCTCATCTTAGGGCACAAAGCAACCTTAAACAAAACCCAAAACACTGAGATAATACAAAGGAACTTCTCTGATAACAAAGCAACAAAAGTAGAAATTAATAAAAAGAAGAGCAAGGAAAAAAATCAAATATATGGAACTAAATAACAACCTGCTTAAAAACCAGTGGGTAATACAAGATATCAAAGAGAGAATTTTTAAAAATTCAAAGTCTCAAATGAGAATGGAAACCCATACTAAAACTTTTGGGACACAGCAAAGGCAGTGCCCAGGGGTCAATAGTGATAGATGCGCACATCAAAAATGAAGAAAGGGTCAAAATCAAAACACTAGCTATACAACTTGGACAGACGGAAAGAGAAGAACAGAAGAAGACCAGAGCCATGAAAAGAAAGGAAATCATAAAAATCAGAGAGAAGTGAATGAAATACAAAATAGAAAGGAGCAACAAAACCAAGAGTTGGTTCTATCAAAAGATCAACAAATTCAACAAACCATTGGTCAAACTGACAAAAGAAAAACAGGTGAAGACAAAAATAACCCAAATAAGAAATGAAACGGGGGACATTACAACAGACTTAACTGAAATAAAAAGGTTCATAACAGAGTACTATGAAATCTATACTCCAACAAGTTTGAAAACCTAGAGGAAATGGACAAATTTCTAGAAACACACTATCTTCCTAAACTAACATAAACTGAGGTCTAAAATCTGGACAGATCCATAACGAGAAGAGATTGAAAAGATAATAAAAAAAAATTCCAATAAAAACAGCCTCGGCTCAGATGGCTTCACTGGAGAATTCTACCAAATATTCAAAGAAGAATTCACAGTAGTACTACTAAAACTATTGCAGACATACAAAAGGAAGGGATACTTCCTAACTGATTCTATGAAGACAGCATAACCCTGATACCAAAATCAGGCAAAGACACCCCCCAAAAAGGAAAATTACAGACCAATATCTCTCATGAATATAGATGCAAAAACTCTCCACAAAATTTTAGCCAATAGAATTCAGCATCATATTAAAAAAAAAAAAAAACACCATGACCAAGTGGAATTCATACCAGGTATGCAACAATGATTCAACATTAGAGAAACAGTCAATGTAATCCACCATATACATAAAACAAAAGAATCATATGGTCATCTCAGTAGACTCGGAAAAGTCATTTGATAAAGTATTACACCCATACCTGATAAAAACTCTCAATAAAATAGGTATAAAAAGGAAATTTCTCAACATAATAAAGGGCATCTAAACAAAACCAACAGCCATCATCATTTTCAGCAGAGAGTGGCTGAAAACATTCCCCCTGAGAACAGGAACAAAACAAGGATGCCCTTTATCACTACTGCTATTAAACATTGTGCTAGAAGACCGACGTACAGCAATAAGAAAAAGAAATAAAGGACATTCAAATAGGCAAGGAAGAAATAAAACTACACCTATTTGAGGATGATATTATACTGTACATAAACATCCTCAAAGATATCACAAGAAAACTACTGGAACTAATAGAAAGATTCAGCAGTACAGCAGGATACAAGATAAACATACAAAAAACTGTTGGATTCCTACACAACAATAAAAAGAACATGGAAAAGGAAACGAGTAAAGCAACACAATTTAAGATAAGTCCTAAAAAAATAAAATACTTAGGCATAAATCTAACCAGGGATGTAAAGTACATATACAAAGAAAACTAGAAAATCCTACTGCAAGAAACCAAAAGAGACCTACATAAATGGAAAAACATACCATGCACATGGATAGGTAGACTCAACATTGTGAAAATGTCAGTTCTACCCAAAGCAGTCTACAAGTACAAAGCAATGCCGGTCCAACAGCATTCTATAACGAGATGGAAAAACTAATCATTAAATTTATATGGAAAGGTAAGAGGCCACAGATAAGTAAATCACTATTGAAAAAGAAGAATAAAGCAGGCGGCCTCATACTATTTGACCTCAGAAACTGCTATACAGCTACAATAGTCAAAACAGCCTGGTATTGGTACAATGACGGACACAGTAATCAGTGGCATTGAATCAAGTATGCAGATGTAAATCCATCCACCTATGGTCAACTGATCTTCAACAAAGGCCCGAAGTCCACTAAATGGGGAAGAGACAGTCTTCCAACAATTGGTGCTGGCAAAACTAGATGTCCCTCTGTAAAAAATGAAACAGAGTGGCAGAGCCAAGATGGCGGACTAGGCAGACGCTACCTCGGATCCCTCTTACAATAAAGACATGCAAAAACAAGTGAATCGATCACATACGTAACAATCTACGAACCCTGAAAAACAAACACAGATTTAGAGACGGAGAACGAACTAATACGGGGAAGCAGCAATTGTTTCCAGAGCCTGGAGCCAGTGTACCAGTCAGGTAGGGGCACAAGCACAGAGAGCTGCTCCACCCCCCGAACTAACCCCGGGAGGGGGACCAGCCGGTTCCACGGGCGGCGTGGGACGCAGCCGGTAGGAGAAGTCCCCGGGAGGCAGTGACTGGCCTTGGAGCAGAAAGAGCAGCGTCCGAGCCGGGGAACCGTCCCGCCGGGATTTGGACTGGACGCAGGTACGGCATAAACACGGAGAGTTGCTCCACCCCCCTGAAATAACCCCGGGAAGGGGACCAGCCGGGTCGCGCGGGTGGTGTAGGACTCAGCCAGTAGGAGAAGTCCCCGGGAGGCAGCGACTGGTATTGGAGCGGGAGAACAGCATCCCAGCCGGGACACTCGGTAACGGCGCAAGCACGGGGAGCTGCTCCACCCATCTGAACTAACCCCGGGAGGAGGCCCAACTGGTTCTCGAGGGCAGCACGGCCATGCGGCTGGAGGGACGAGAAGTCCCCGGGAGGCAGTGACTGATTTTGGAGTCGAGAGTGCACCGTCCCAGTAGGGGAGCCTTGACGCTGGGCGTGGAGCTGGAAGCGGAGGATCTGACCGTGACTTCAGCGGGCCAGACCCCCCGGGGGCAATCTCCACACAGCCAGCACACATAGGCGACGCGCCCCGTGGGAATCTCAGATATAATAGTCATTCCAAGCAAGACAAGCAACTCTGGCTATATTCTGAGGTGCTACTCTCCTATCTCTCTGTTCCCTCCCCCACCCTCCCCAGGCGGCTTCATTAACATCTGAATAGCCTGAGCCAGAGGGAGAACTCTGATAGGGATCTGACTGCAGTTTTTTTTTAGCGGATTTTCTGGAAAAACTAGTTTCCCAGTGATGGCTCGGAGACAACAATCCATATCAAACCACTTAAAGAAGCAGACCGTGACAGCTTCTCCAACCCCCCAAACAAAAGAATCAAAATCTTTCCCAAATGAAGATACAATCTTGGAATTATCAGATACAGAATATAAAAAACTAATTTACAGAATGCTTAATGATATCACAAATGAAATTAGGATAACTGCAGAAAAAGCCAAGGAACACACTGATAAAACTGTTGAAGAACTCAAAAAGATTATTCAAGAACATACTGGAAAAATTAATAAGTTGCAAGAATCCATAGAGAGACAGCATGTAGAAATCCAAAAGATTAACAATAAAATTACAGAATTAGACAACGCACTAGGAAGTCAGAGGAGCAGACTCGAGCAATTAGAATGCAGACTGGGACATCTGGAGGACCACGGAATCAACACCAACATAGCTGAAAAAAAATCAGATAAAAGAATTAAAAAAAATGAAGAAACCCTAAGAATTATGTGGGACTCTATCAAGAAGGATAACCTGCGGGTGATTGGAGTCCCAGAACAGGGAGGGGGAACAGAAAACACAGAGAAAATAGTTGAAGAACTCCTGACAGAAAACTTCCCTGACATCATGAAAGACGAAAGGATATCTATCCAAGATGCTCATTGAACCCCATTTAAGATTGATCCAAAAAGAAAAACACCAAGACATATTATCATTAAACTCACCAAAACCAAAGATAAACAGAAAATTTTAAAAGCAGCCAGGGAGAAAAGAAAGGTTTCCTTCAAGGGAGAATCAATAAGAATATGTTCTGACTACTCAAAAGAAACCATGCAGGCAAGAAGGGAATGGGACGACATATACAGAACACTGAAGGAGAAAAACTGCCAGCCAAGGATCATATATCCAGCAAAACTCTCTCTGAAATATGAAGACAAAATTAAGATATTTACAGACAAACACAAGTTTAGAGAATTTGCAAAAACCAAACCAAAGCTACAAGAAATACTAAAGGATATTGTTTGGTCAGAGAACCAATAATATCAGATATCAGCACAACACAAGGTCACAAAACAGAACGTCCTGATATCAACTCAAATAGGGAAATCACAAAAACAAACAAATTAAGATTAATTAAAAAAAATACACATAACAGGGAATCATGGAAGTCAATAGGTAAAAGATCACAATAATCAAAAAGAGGGACTAAATACAGGAGGCATTGAACTGCCCTATGGAGAGTGATACAAGGCGATATAGAACAATACAAGTTAGGTTTTTACTTAGAAAAATAGGGGTAAATAATAAGGTAACCACAAAAAGGTATAACAACTCTATAACTCAAGATAAAAACCAAGAAAAACGTAACGACTCAACTAACATAAAGTCAAGTACTATGAAAATGAGGATCTCACAATTTACTAAGAAAAACGCCTCAGCACAAAAAAGTATGTGGAAAAATGAAATTGTCAACAACACACATAAAAAGGCATCAAAATGACAGCACTAAAAACTTATTTGTCTATAATTACCCTGAATGTAAATGGACTAAATGCACCAATAAAGAGACAGAGAGTCACAGACTGGATAAAGAAACACGATCCATCTATATGCTGCCTACAAGAGACACACCTTAGACATAGAGACACAAACAAACTAAAACTCAAAGGATGGAAAAAAGTATATCAAGCAAACAATAAGCAAAAAAGAAGAGGAGTAGCAATAGTAATTTCTGACAAAATAGACTTTAGACTTAAATCCACCACAAAGGATAAAGAAGGACACTATATAATGATAAAAGGGACAATTGATCAGGGAGACATAACCATATTAAATATTTATGCACCCAATGACAGGGCTGCAAGATACATAAATCAAATTTTAACAGAATTGAAAAGCGAGATAGATACCTCCACAATTATAGTAGGAGACTTCAACACACCACTTTCGGAGAAGGACAGGACATCCAGTAAGAAGCTCAACAGAGACACGGAAGATCTAATTACAACAATCAAACAACTTGACCTCATTGACTTATACAGAACTCTCCACCCAACTGCTGCAAAATATACTTTTTTTTCTAGCACACATGGAACATTCTCTAGAATAGACCACATATTAGGTCATAAAACAAACCTTTGCAGAGTCCAAAACATCGAAATATTACAAAGCATCTTCTCAGACCAGAAGGCAATAAAACTAGAGATCAATAACAGAAAAACTAGGGAAAAGAAATCAAATACTTGGAAACTGAACAATACCCTCCTGAAAAAAGACTGGGTTATAGAAGACATCAAGGAGGGAATAAGGAAATTCATAGAAAGCAACGAGAATGAAAATACTTCCTATCAAAACCTCTGGGACACAGCAAAAGCAGTGCTCAGAGGCCAATTTATATCAATAAATGCACACATACAAAAAGAAGAAAGAGCCAAAATCGGAGAACTGTCCCGACAACTTGAACAAATAGAAAGTGAGCAACAAAAGAATCCATCAGGCACCAGAAGAAAACAAATAATAAAAATTAGAGCTGGACTAAATGAATTAGAGAACAGAAAAACAATTGAAAGAATTAACAAAGCCAAAAGCTGGTTCTTTGAAAAAATTAACAAAATTGATAAACTATTGGCTAGACTGACTAAAGAAATACAGGAAAGGAAACAAATAACCCGAATAAGAAATGGGAAGGACCACATCACAACAGAACCAAATGAAATTAAAAGAATCATTTCAGATTATTATGAAAAATTGTACTGTTACAAATTTGAAAACCTAGAAGAAATGGATGAATTCCTGGAAAAACACTACCTACCTAAACTAACACATTCAGAAGTAGAACAACTAAATAGACCCACAACAAAAAAAGAGATTGAAACGGTAATCAAAAAACTCCCAACAAAAAAAAGCCCTGGCCCGGACGGCTTCACTGCAGAGTTCTACCAAACTTTCAGAGAAGAGTTAACACCACTACTACTAAAGGTATTCCAAAGCATAGAAAATGACGGAATACTACCCAACTCATTCTATGAAGCCACCATCTCCCTGATACCAAAACCAGGTAAAGACATTACAAAAAAAGAAAATTATAGACCTATATCCCTCATGAACATTGATGCAAAACTCCTCAACAAAATTCTAGCCAATAGAATCCAACAACACATCAAAAAAATAATTAAC
Source organism: Loxodonta africana (assembly GCF_030014295.1). Lineage (NCBI taxonomy): Eukaryota > Metazoa > Chordata > Mammalia > Proboscidea > Elephantidae > Loxodonta > Loxodonta africana. The sequence continues at coordinate 689,578 of NW_026975636.1, read as the reverse complement.
CCTGATCAAGTGGGATTTATACCAGGTATGCAAGGCTGGTTTAATATCAGAAAAAACATTAATGTAATCCATCACATAAATAAAACAAAAGTCAAAAACCACATGATCTTATCAATTGATGCAGAAAAGGCATTTGACAAAGTCCAACACCCATTTATGATAAAAACTCTTACCAAAATAGGAATTGAAGGAAAATTCCTCAACATAATAAAGGGCATCTATGCAAAGCCAACAGCCAATATCACTCTAAATGGAGAGAACCTGAAAGCATTTCCCTTGAGAACGGGAACCAGACAAGGATGCCCTTTATCACCGCTCTTATTCAACATCGTGTTGGAAGTCTTAGCCAGGGCAATTAGGCTAGAGAAAGAAATAAAAGGTATCCGGATTGGCAAGGAAGAAGTAAAGTTATCACTGTTTGCAGATGACATGATTATATACACAGAAAACCCTAAGGAATCCTCCAGAAAACTACTGAAACTAATAGAAGAGTTTGGCAGAGTCTCAGGTTATAAAATAAACATACAAAAATCACTTGGATTCCTCTACATCAACAAAAAGAACACCGAAGAGGAAATAACCAAATCAATACCATTCACAGTAGCCCCCAAGAAGATAAGATACTTAGGAATAAATCTTACCAAGGATGTAAAAGACCTATACAAAGAAAACTACAAAGCTCTACTACAAGAAATTCAAAAGGACATGCTTAAGTGGAAAAACATACCCTGCTCATGGATAGGAAGACTTAACATAGTAAAAATGTCTATTCTACCAAAAGCCATCTATACATTTAACGCACTTCCGATCCAAACTCCAATGTCATATTTTAAGGGGATAGAGAAACAAATCACCAATTTCATATGGAAGGGAAAGAAGCCCCGGATAAGCAAAGCACTACTGAAAAAGAAGAAGAAAGTGGGAGACCTCACCTTACCTGACTTCAGAACCTATTATACAGCCACAGTAGTCAAAACAGCCTGGTATTGGTACAACAACAGACACATAGACCAATGGAACAGAATTGAGAACCCAGACATAGATCCATCCACGTATGAGCAGCTGATATTTGACAAAGGACCAGTGTCAATTAACTGGGGAAAAGATAGCCTTTTTAACAAATGGTGCTGGCATAACTGGATATCCATTTGCAAAAAAATGAAACAGGACCCATACCTCACACCATGCACAAAAACTAACTCCAAGTGGATCAAAGACCTAAACATAAAGACTAAAACGATAAAGATCATGGAAGAAAAAATTGGGACAACCCTAGGAGCCCTAATACAAGGTATAAACAGAATACAAAACATTACCAAAAATGATGAAGGGAAACCCGATAACTGGGAGCTCCTAAAAATCAAACACCTATACTCATCTAAAGACTTCTCCAAAAGAGTAAAAAGACCACCTACAGATTGGGAAAGAATTTTCAGCTATGACATCTCCGACCAGCGCCTGATCTCTAAAATCTACATGATTCTGTCAAAACTCAACCACAAAAAGACAAACAACCCAATCAAGAAGTGGGCAAAGGATATGAACACACATTTCACTAAAGAAGATATTCAGGCAGCCAACAGATACATGAGAAAATGCTCTTGATCATTAGCCATTAGAGAAATGCAAATTAAAACTCCGATGAGATTCCATCTCACACCAGCAAGGCTGGCATTAATCCAAAAAACACAAAATAATAAATGCTGGAGAGGCTGCGGAGAGATTGGAACTCTCATACACTGCTGGTGGGAATGTAAAATGGTACAACCACTTTGGAAATCTATCTGGCGTTATCTTAAACAGTTAGAAATAGAACTACCATACAACCCAGAAATCTCACTCCTAGGAATATACCCTAGAGATACAAGAGCCTTCATACGAACAGATATATGCACACCCATGTTTATTGCAGCACTGTTTACAATAGCAAAAAGCTGGAAGCAACCAAGGTGTCCATCAACGGATGAATGGGTAAATAAATTGTGGTATATTCACACAATGGAATACTACGCATCGATAAAGAACAGTGACGAATCTGTGAAACATTTCATAACATGGAGGAACCTGGAAGGCATTATGCTGAGCGAAATGAGTCAGAGGCAAAAGGACAAATATTGTATAAGACCACTATTATAAGATCTTGAGAAATAGTAAACCTGAGAAGAACACATACTTTTGTGGTTACGAGGTGGGGAGGGAGGGAGGGTGGGAGAGGGTTTTTTATTGATTAATCAGTAGATAAGAACTGCTTTAGGTGAAGGGAAGGACAATACTCAATACATAGAAGGTCAGCTCAATTGGACTGGACTAAAAGGAAAGAAGTTTCCGGGATAAAATGAATGCTTCAAAGCTCAGCGGAGCAAGCGCGGGGGTCTGGGGAATATGGTTTGCGAGGACTTCTAAGTCAATTGGCAAAATAATTCTATTATGAAATCATTCTGCATCCCACTTGGAAATGTGGCTTCTGGGGTCTTAAATGCTAACAAGCGGCCATCTAAGATGCAGCAATTGGTCTCAACCCACCTGGAGCAAAGGAAAATGAAGAACACCAAGGCCACACGACAACTAAGAGCCCAAGAGACAGAAAGGGCCACATGAACCAGAGACCTACATCATCCTGAGACCAGAAGAACTAGTTGGTGCCCGGCCACAATCGATGACTGCCCTGACAGGGAGCACGGCAGAGGACCCCTGAGGGAGCAGGAGATCAATGGGATACAGACCCCAAATTCTCATAAAAAGACCAAACTTAATGGTCTGACTGAGACTGGAGGAATCCCGGCGGCCATGCTCCCCAGACCTTCTGTTGACACAGGACAGGCACCATCCCCGAAGACAACTCAACAGAAATGAAAGGGACTGGTCAGTGGGTGGGAGAGAGACGCTGATGAAGAGTGAGCTAATTATATCAGGTGGACACTCGAGATTGTGTTGGCAACTCTTGTCTGGAGGGGGGATGGGAGGATAGAGAGAGAGGGAAGCTGGCAAAATTGTCACAAAAGGAGAGACTGAAAGGGCTGACTCAAGAGGGGGAGAGCAAGTGGGAGTAGGGAGTGAGATGTATGTAAACTTATATGTGACAGACTGATTGGATTTGTAAACGTTCACTTGAAGCTTAATAAAAGTTATTTAAAAAAAAAATGAAACAGAACCCATACTTCACACCATACACAAAAACTAATTCAAAATAAACCAAAGACCTAAATATGAAATCAAAAACTATAAAGATCATAGAAGAAAAAACAAGGTGAACACAAGAGTCCCTAATACATGGCATAAATGGCATACAAACCATAACCAACAATACACAAACACCAGAAGATAAGCTAGTAACTGGAATCTTCTAAAAATTAAACACTTACGCTCATCAAAAGACTTCACCAACCCAGCAAAATGAGAACCTACAGATTGGGAAAAAAATTTGGCTATGACAAGTCCAACAAAGTTGCAATCTCTAAAACCTGTAGGAAAATCCAGCACCTCTACAACAAAAAGACAAGTAAACCAATTAAAATATGGGCAAAGTATATGAACAGATACTTTTCTAAAGAAGACATTCACATGGCTAACAGACACATGAGAAAATATTTGCGATCGCTAGCCATTAGAGAAACATAAACAAAAAGTACAATGACACACCATCTCACCCCAATATTACTGGCACTAATTAAAAAAAAACAGAAATTAACAAATATTGGAGAGGTTGCAGGGAGATTGGAACTCCTATGCACTGCTGGTGGGAATGCGAAATGGTACAACCATTTAGGAAAAAGATATGGTGGCTTCCTTAAAAAGCTGGAAAGAGAAATACTATATGATCCAGCTATCCCACTTCTAGGAATATATCCTAGAGAAAAAAGAGCCATCATACAAACAGACATATGTGCACCCATGTTCATTGCAACATTATTAAGAATAGGAAAATGATGGACACAACCTAGGTGCCCATCAACAGAAGAATGGATAAACAAACAATGGTACATACACAAAATGAAATAGTATGCAATAATAAAGAACAATGATGAATCTGTGAAACACCTTACAACATGGATGAATCTGGAGGACATTATGCTGAGTGAAATTCAATCATGAAAGGACAAAACCTGTATGAGATCACTGTTAGAAAAACTCATGGAAAGGTTTACACACAGAAAGAAACAATCTATGATGGTTACGAGGGAGGAGAAGAGTGGGGAGGGAAAATCAAAACAATAGGTAAGCGATAAATTTGGTAAAGGGCCAGATAGTACACAACGCTAGGAAAGTCAGCACATCTTGACCAAGGCAAGGTCATGGAAGCTTCATAGACACATTTAAACTCCCAGAGGGACGGAATTACTGGGCTAAGGGCTGGGGACCGTAGTCTCAGGGGACATTTAGCTCAATTGGCATAACATGATTTATAAAGAAAATGTTCTACATTTTACTTTGGTGAGTCACTTCTTGGGTCTTAGAAACTTGTGAGCAGCTATCTAAGACACCTCTCTGGTCCCACCCCATCTGGAGCAAGAGAGAATGAAGAGAACGAAAGACACAAGGGAAAGATTAGTCCAAAGGACTAATGGACCACAAGTACCACGACCTCTACCAGACTGAGTCCAACACAACTAGATGCTGCTCAGCTACCTCGACCAGCTGCTCTGATAGGGATCACAATAGAGGGTCCTGGACAGAGCTGGAGAAAAATGTAGAACAAAATTCTAACTCACAAAAAAAGAGCAGACTTACTGGTCTGATAGAGAGGAATGGAAATAGAGAACTCATGATTGAGAAGTGGACAGTGTTGACATGTCGTGGGGTTGGCAATCAATGTCACAAAACAATATGTGTGTTAATTGTTTAATGAGAAGCTAATTTGCTCTGTAAACCTATAGCACCATAAAAAAAGAACTATCTATAATGACAACAGGAACTCAAAAGATTAGATAGGATTCTTAGGGAACAGTGAGTTTATGTTGATGGGGGAGGGAACAGTGAGTTTATGTTGATGGGGGAGGAAGAACCCAGAAAATGAGGGTGAGAATGGTTGCACAACTCAAAGAATGTAATCAATGTCACTGAATTGTCCATGTAGAAACTGTTGAATTGGTGTATGTTTTGCTATGTATATTCCCAATGACAACAACAACAAAATAATTAAAACAAAAAAGAAGGAAAAAAAAAAGAGCTTGGCTGCTAACGAAAAAGTTGGCAGTTCAAATCCAAAGCAGCTCCTTGGAAACCCTATGGCACAGTTCTACTTTGTCTAGGATCGCTATGAGTCAGAATAGACTCAAAGGTAACAGATTTTTTTTTTTTTTTTTTGGTTTATCACTTCAAAAATTGCCTCTCCTTTTTTTTTTTTCCTTTCTCTTTCTGGAATCCCATTAATCCATCTGGTAGAAGTCCTCACCTTATTCTCTTTGTCTCTTACCCTCTTCTCTAGTTTTGCTTTAGTATTTCTCAAATATTCACTCTTCTGAGTTCTGTTCCAGTACACTAGCTCTTTCTTTGGCTATGTTAATCTGCTCTTAAACACCTCCACTGAGTTATTAAGGAGAGCTTTAAATAACAGATTTTTTTTCCTCAGTAATTCTAAGAACTTGAATCAAAATTACAATTCTTACTGTGATCTTTTGAATACATTAAGCATAGCTAATTTAACATTTGTGCCTTTCGAGTCTATTTTCTACAGCCACTCTTACTCTGTTTTTATTGTTAGCTTTGTTTGATTTTATTTATATTGCTTTATCTGCTCATGTGCCAGGTTATTATTTCTGATAGATAGGAGTTGTGTGACAAAGTTATAGAAATATAGTGGTGTTTAGGGCAATGATATCTTCCTACAGAGATTTTATGCTTTTTTCTAGCAGATGATTAGGGACACTAATATTCAAAGGTATATTAATCTAAATCCATGAATTGATGTAATTTGAAGATTTTGTTTAGGGTAAAGGCTATCTTTTCCCCGCTCTTATTTCTATGGCTTAACGTTTTAAATAAACTTTGAAAGTATAAAAGTTTTCTAGCTTCATAAACTTGGCAAGTCCTACACTCCGGTTTTTGTGTTTTTTTTTTAACCTGTTAGGAAGATTTCCTGATTTATCTGTTCAGCTACCTCTTCCATTATGCGCACAGAAAAGTGACCTCCTTTGCTGGGATTATCATTCTGAATTCTTTAACATATTGTATTTTAATCCTAAAATTCTTTGCTTTTTTTTTTTACTTTCCAATATCTTCAATAAAATTTATTATTTTTGCTTTCCTGTTGTTTCTGTGCAAGGATTGTCCTGAACTAACTGAGAGTGAATACACTTGTTATCTATATTTTCAGATCTACCCTGATAAACAACTGAGCCAATGCAACTGAGGCTTAGCGAGTTTAAGAAACAGTTCTAGATTTTTTTAAATGAATCAACGGGATGATATACCATTCCTTTGCCTAGTGTACTGTCATACAGCATAATTCTCATGAGAAAATTCACTTAAGTGTATTTCCTCATTCATCTGAACTTGGATGCTGGTTCCACTACTGTATTAATTTACAAAGATATGAAAAATGGAAATAGTGCCAAGCTGTTTTCATGTCTTTGTAAGAGGATGCTAAGAAAATTTTCTTCTGTGTTGGCATTGTGGTTTACTTTCCACAGCTGTAAAAATCAAATGCTTAACCCTCGTGTCTTAATTATCTTGTCCTGCTATAACAGAAATACAATAAGTGGATGACACTAACAAACACATTTATTTTCTCACATTTTAGGAGACTAGACAGAAGTTTGAATTCAGGGCACCAGCTCTGGAGGAAGGCGTTCTATCTGTGTCTCTTCGAGGGGTAGGCCCTTGTCTCTTTTCAGCTTCTGTTCCTTGGTTCCTTGGTGATCTTCAAGTGGCATGGTATCTACCTTCTCCCAACTATGCTTGCTATCCCTGGCTTAATCTGCTCTTTTATATCTCAAAAGGGATTGATTTAAGACACATCCTACATTATTGGAAAACCTGGTGGTGCAGTAGTTAAGAGTTCTGTTGCTAACCAAAAAGTTGGCAGTTTGAATCCACCAGCCACTCCGTGGAAATCACATGAAGCAGTTCTACTTTTTCATATAGGGTTGCTGTGAGTCAGAATAGACTCAATGGCAATGTTTCTTTGTTTGTTTTTGCTACATTATGAACACAACGAAAAAACACATTCCCGTATGGAATTATAACCACTGGTAGAGGGGTTAGGACTTGCAACAGATAATTTGGGTCAGACACAATTCAATTTATAAAGCCCTACAGTCAGGATAAGTTTGGGGTCGAGCAACCATTACAGAGCTAAATAACTGGCAGTTGGACAGATTCTGCTACCAGAAACCATTATCTAGAATCTCTCATTATTCCATATACAGTGGAGTTTGCTAAAAGAGAAAGATTAATGGAACCATGTCATCATCAGCTTAGAAACGATTTTCCCTCCATTTTCTGTGAATGTTGCAACCTGACAATGACTCTCAAGATCAAGTTTAAAAGGTCTTAGAGAACCAGATACATGAATACACAGTGCTTCTGAGAATGACAGGCTTCTCTTTACGATGATTTGGTATATCACACTGTATTTGCTGCTCTGCCCTCTCAATTTGAGTAGAAGAGAAAGAATTTCAGAGAAACACTTGGGCACAGAGAGTGAGCAGAAGTGAAGTAGTCGTTACAATTATTACTTGTTAAACCAAGAATGTGCAGGTTTCCCTTAGATCAATTAAACATCAGAAAAGATAATCACACTTTAGGCATTTTGCAAGAACCCTTTCAAGTTTAGCTGCTTCCAGATTAAGGAACACTAATGCAATTTTCTACGTTATGTACCTCAGAGTTAAATACTGGTGAGGGATTGGTTGTAGCACTGCAATTTGTGTGAACTCCATTGAATTTACTCATATGCACCATATAGGAGTATCTGCATTTAGACACCCTCCCACAAAGATCCAATGTTAATCAAAAGAGATTTAAAGGAGCACCAGATAAATAAAAGGTGTTTGTCCTTTTCCATCTGTCTTCTGCCTTTGTCCCAATCACGAACTATCTCTGAGTAGAGAAGAGGCAATGAAAGGAGCCCAAGACTCCATCCAAATTTCAATGCCTGGCCGAAGCTAGTTGAATATGAAGCTGATATTTTTAAATTGACCAGACTAAACTCAATGTGACTAGCAAGTAATGGCTTTACATGATATGAAATTAAGAGCTGGGAAAGAAATTTCACCTGTGCACAATAGATTGGAGTGCCTAAAAAGAAATTATATATATATATATAATTTCACTTATAAACAGACAAAGTCATAGATTTGGAGCAAAACCTAAGCCCTTCATACTGTTGGATTCTTAAACACTAGTGTTACATTTGAATAACTTTTTTTACTTAAAAAAATTAATTTATGTATATCTTTTATACGTTTATCTCATGGTAAGCACAAAAAAAAACAAACCCAGTGCTGTCGAGTCAATTCTGACTCATAGCGACCCTGTAGGACAGAGTAGAACTGCCCTTTAAAGTTTCCAAGGAGCACCTGGTGGATTCGAACTGCCAACCCTTTGGTTCGCAGCTGTAGCACTTAACCACTATGCCACCAGGGTTTCCACGGTAAGCATATGGCATAAAAACTAAAGTATTTTCGTTTTTATTTTTAAAAAATGAGGACACTTAAGTTGGAAAAGCTAACGTGCCTAATTTTCTTATGTTTTTATTGATGGTAAGTTGAAAGTTAGGTATCATAACTCAGTACTTCAATAACAGTCATTATTTATTTAACCAGGAAAAAAGTACCTTACTGCTTATAATGTATTAAATAATTATGAATACACCAAATTTAACTCAATTTCAGATGGAACCCCAAATCTACATACATGGATAAGTATTTTTCTTTTTGTCTGTAGTTGCAAAGACTGTCGTTTACTTAGTTTGCTCAGAATGACAGCTATTATTCCAGCATGCTGGATGCCAATCAAGTTTAAAAACATAAAGTGTAGTCACGTAGAATGATTATTACATATGTCGGTAAAAAAAAAAAAAAACCGTTGCTTTCCAGTCAATGGCAACCCCATGTGCCTAAAAATCGAAATGTGCTTCATAGGGTTTTCAATGGCTTATATTTTGGAAGTAGATTTCCAAGCCTTTCTTCTGAAGCAGTTTTGGGTGGACTCGAATCTCCAACCTTTTGTTTAGCAGTTGAGTGCAGCATTAACAGTTTGTACCACCCAAGGAACCCACTATGTCATAGGAGTGTGCAAAAATAGTTAAGCTTTTATACTTGGTCGTGTGTGCAATATTTTTTAAGTATTAACTAAATGTTAGTTGTTAATGGAATGTCTAGTTATGCAAGGCTTTGTAATGTAGCAAATTTTTCTCTTTATCTGCTGTCTTTATCATGACTGTAATCCTAACATAATACATAAAAATAACAATGATTGTGCCTTCCTTATTGCTGTAATGTTTTTTCCAAATTCTGAATAATGTGGGCAAACCCATTATATTTATAACCTTAATATTTTCATGTGCCTGTACAGTGTATTCTTCATAGAGATATTACAGAATTTATATACAATTGGATTATAATCATCAATTTACTTCTTTTTTCCCTTACTCTGGATATGAACAAGCACAAAAGCCATTCTTTTCCATCACTGAATCATTTCCTATGTAGATACTAATGTTTGGGAATAAAGAGATGAATAAATACATGAGTAAAAAAATGTAAAAGATCTCTGAGACTATTTAAATCACAGACAAGTGTAAGGTATCACCAAGACTTTCAGGTTTTAAATTCCTCAAAGAGAAGTCACCATGTTCATTTCTCATATTGGAACGCATTGTGTTCCAGATCTTAAAAGCATATAAAAAATATATATATATAGACACATATAAAGACCAAAACTTATTTGAATTATACTAAAAATCTGTATAACAACACTTTCCATGATTTGACAAGTACTTCAAGTTTTTTTTTGGGAGAAAAAGAAAAGAAAAAGAAAATTTGAAACTGTAGCTCTTCTAAAATATAGCCATTAATCAATGTTTTATATTTTAAGCCAGATGAATCATTATCACAACACTGTTCATATAACTTGTGGGGTTCATATAATTAAAATAATCATAAAACCAAAACCCGCTGCCGTCAAGTCGATTCCGACTCCTAGCGACCCTATAGGACAGAGTAGAACTGCCCCATAAAGTTTCCAAGGAGTGCCTGGCAGATGCGAATTGCTGACCTCTTGGTTAGCAGCCGTAGCACTTAACCAGTACGCCACCAGGGTTTCCAAAATAATCATAGCGTAGCCTAAATTTACTTTTGTAGTTTGCAACGTGGAACTTTTATAATTTACAGAAAACATAGAAGTGAAATGTGTTTTAGTTTTAGTGCATTTACTTTGCATGTTTTAGAAAAACTATGAATATCTCCTAAGAAGTTTTAAAAACATGAAAATTTTATAAAAAATACTTAATATCATGATCAATATTTATCCAGAAAATATACATTAAATTTCACAAAGTATAAAGCTCTGTATTCAAAGTGCAACACAATAGTACGAATTAAACTGAATTTAATGAACAATGACACAGAGCATGGAAATTCTATAAACATTACTGAAATCACTGTCAATATTCATCTCGAAAATACACAAGAAATTACATACATTTGAAACACTACATTTGAAGTATGAAGCAATAATAACTGTGTCTTTTAAGAGCTGAGAAAATAAACAGAATTAAAACAACTTTACTCCATCTTAACTACAGTGTGCCTTCAAGGAAAATGTAAGGTTTTCAGAAAATTCAGTAGGAGAAATAAGGTTTACCATATTTTCAAATATGTTAATAGGCACTGCATCGGAGAAACTCAGGCACAGAAGTTAAAGTGAGGGATTTGCAAAATATCAGATCAAATGATTTGACAGGTAAAGAGACTCTAAAAGAACAAGCATACCTGTACAAACATCTATGAATTTCAGGTTTACATTTAATTGTTCTTTATACGCCCTCCCCCCAAAAAAACTGTTGGTGTGGAGTTGATTCCAACTCATGTCAACCACATGTATCTGTATTTTTGCTAAAAAAAAAAAAAAAAACAGCTCCCAATTTGTAGAAAACACTACGTTCTGGAGGAAGTTTTCAAAGACTTGTTTTACTTCCTGGTTCCTTAGGGAATAAATGAAGGGGTTCTGCACAGGGGCAACAGAGGTGTTCAGAATAGCAACTTCTTTGGTCAATGATGCTTTTCTTTTGCAGAGGGATTGGCATACATGAAGATGCAGCTTCCATAAGAGGTGGAAATGACAGTCATGTGGGAGGAACAAGTGGAGAAAGTTTTTTTTCTCTGACTGGAAGATGGGATTCTCAGAATAGTCCTGATGACACACATGTAGGGCAAAATCATTAATGCCAAAGTGAATAGCAAAGTAACCAAAGCCAAGTAAAAACCAATTACTTCTAGGAGCCACGTATTTGAGCAAGATAGTTGTAAGAGGGGAAAATAGTCGCATGCAAAGTGATCAATGACTTTGGAAGCACAGTAATCCGGGGGGAAAGAAGCATAAGGGGTGGGAATATGGTCAGAAACCCTCTCAGCCACACACATGACACAAGCAGAGTTTTCTGTTCATGGTGCTCCTGTAATGCAGGGGCTTGCAGATGGCCACATAGAGGTCATAGGACATGGCTGTCAGAATGTAAAATTCTGTCACCCTCATGAAAATAAAGAAGAGTTGAGCTGCACAGTTGTTATAGGAAATGGTCTTATCCCTGGTGATAACTGCACCCAGAAATCTAGGAATGCATATAGTTGTAAAGGAGATTTCAAGCACTGTGACCATTGTGTAGTTGTTCATTTCTTTCTTCAATTTTTCTTCTTTTAATCCCATTTACACAAAAATAGTATGAAGAGGAAGAGATGAAAGATATAATTCATCATGATCAGCATCATCATCTCCAATATTCTAAAATATCCTGTATAATCCATGCATTTTTTTTCTTATTTTTAAGATCTTGTTGGCATTCTTTTAATACACATTTATTAGTTCTTTTATATTAAAAATACAGTAGTAGGAAATCCTCACACAACAAAGCACATCTTTGGGAGACAATGAATAAAATAATTGTCATTTTATGTCCTATTTATGCAAACTCTGATTACAATTTTGTTGAAACAGTCATAAGAATTACATAGCCCTTTCTTTTCACGCAATAGTTTATTAGACAATCTATCTCCTAGAAACAGAAATGGGTTACTTTAACTTACCAAAAAGTAAAAGTCAAACTTAGAAGCCTGAAGTAACAACTCATTGTTTTTTTTAGGATGTAAGAAATCAGTTGCCTTATTACAAGTGACATATTTAAATTTTTAACCCTAAGATTTATGGGTCTAATTGCCAAGACCATATGAGTACACTAAATACAATTGCTACAAGACAGAATAAGTAACCTAATTATTCAAAAAATACAAAAGTTTCAATTACTCACTGGTTTGCCTTCTTATTCCATCACGATCTTTAATGTTCCACATTCTGTATGGCTTCCTAAAAATGTACATGTATGTATTTAAATAGAAACATTTTTATTTTTGAACTGAAAGAGGCGTAATGTATTTATTTTTCATTTTGACTGAAGCACAAATTGAAAAATGACGGCTAGCCTTATATCTTATCAATTCTGTCACTGCATTACGGCTCATTGCATTTTCCATGAAATTATCTTCCTGAGTGTCTTAGTCTATGCTGCTGTAACAGAAATAACACAAGTGGATGGGCTTTAACAAAGAGAAATTTATTTCTTCACAGTGAAGTAGGGTAAAAGTCCAAATTCAGGGCATCAATCTTTCCCCAGATTAGGAGCTTCTCCATGGATGGACCCCGCATCCAAAGGACTCGCTCTGCTCCTGGTACTGTTATCTTGGTGGTATGCGGTCCCACATTTTCTTCTTGTTTCCCTTCCTTTCATCTCTTGTAAGATAAAAGGTGGTGTAGGTCATACCCCAGGGAAACTCCCTTTACATTCGATCAGGGATGTGACCTGGGTAAGGGTGTTACAATCCTACCCTAGTAGTTTTTAACATAAAATTACAATCACCAGATGAAGGACAACCACACAGTACTGGGAATCATGGTCTAATCAATTTGACACGTATTATTAGGGTACACAATTCAATCCATGACACTGAGTTATTAAGCTTTTTGGAAAAAATGTTTCATTCCCTTGTAATTCTGTCTCACAGTTATCTTCTCCATAAGCCCACTTATCCAAATGGATATCCAGAAAAGTTAAGAAAAAACTTCTTCCATTTTCCTAACCTACTCAGCTTCTTCCCACCTATTCAAATGCTATTTTGAATGTAGTAATAGTTTATCAATTCTGTCTATTAAAATCTTGACAGCTATCTCCTTTTGATTTTAGAGAGTAAAATTTCTGTTGTGAAGAATAAAATGTAAAATCATTGCAAACCTTCCAACAACTAGCAACATTCATACTAATCATATTTTATTTTGTAATGGGTTAAAGGCAGTTTTTCAGGACATAAAAAGTAGAACATCAGAAACCTTCAAAAGATGTGGAAATATTTTTAACCTCAGCAAAGACTGTGTACTGATCTCCTGGAAACCAGACAAAGTCAGGCCACATCTCTGCTATATTATGGACCATAAGGGAAATCTGGAAGGGGTCCTTGGATTTCTCAGTAACCTGCTCACTCTTCTCTCCAGCAGATCTCTCTTGAGAAGAGTTACATTCATCCTTGCATCCCACGGAGGGCCTAAGATGGTCACTTCTATGTAATATTTATATCCATTAATAAGTTGCTTAATATTCCTCCTTACTTCATATTTTATGAGTAATAAAATAAGAAACCCACTTTCTTATAAAAGGTGAAATTTTGATCGAATTTGTAAAGAATGGTCTTCATTAGAAATGTGAAAGTTTTGAACATATGCCTTTCGGTTAGCAGCTGAGAATGCTAACTATTTGCACCAACCAGGGACTGTCATTATTAAAATACACTTCTTTATTTGTCTAAACCTCATAAATATATACAATAATTTCAGAACTTTTAAACCATATACCTATAATTTTTCCACTGCAAGTTTAGTGTTTGTGATCTATTTCTCTTAGTTTTTGAGCATCCAAAAGATTTTGTTTATGCTGGCTGAGCTAAGATGGTGGAATAGACAGATGCTTCCGGCGAAACCTCTATACAACAAAGGCCAAAAAAAAAAAAAAGTGAAATGAGTATATTTATGACAAGCTGGAAGCCCTGAGCATCAAAGGCAAGCTTAGAAGAAGAACAGAGGGGAAGGGGGAAGAAGAGACAGTACAGAAGCAGAGAGGAGTTACTGAGCCTGAATCTCGGAAAGCCCTCAGGCATCATTCCAGAGTGGCAGCAGTGGGTTGATACTAGCATTTTGCCACAGTTTCCTTAGGGAGAAGCAACCAGCCACACAGCCTACTCATACCTTCAGAACCAGAGAGAAATGGTGCTCTCAGCAAAAGCTAAGCACTTCCGTATGTTTCACCGCGCCCCACACTCACAAGCCAGCTTCAGCGGCTGAATTCTCTGGGCCTGAGATAGGCACTGCTGAGTGCCTAGAGCCATCCTCCCAGCCATGGAGAAGGAAAAAATTTGCAATTGAGGGAAAAGATAATTTGCCAGCTCCACTAACCAGGGGAGCTCAGCACAGAAGCGGCTCCTGTCCAGGCATAAATAGTCCACGGACTTTGAGCACCTTTCCCCTCTGCGTGGACCTGTGTGTGCCTATTTCAGGAGACTAGACCCTTGTTGGCAGACTCTAACCATTACAGCTGTGCGGCGGAGAGGTGGGTGATGTTTGGCATTGCTTTGCCCATTAAACAGCGTCCTCACCTACCCACATGATGGGCCTAACGACTGATAGCTCCACTCAGGTCACTCAGCCACCCACAGAGTCACGGACTGGATAAAGAAACACGATCCATCTATATGCTGCCTACAACAGACACCTTAGACTTCGAGATACAAACAAACTAAAACTCAAAGGATGGAAAAAATATATCAAGCAAACAACAATCAAAAAAGAGCAGGAGTAGCAATATTAATTTCTGACAAACAGGCTTTAAAGTTAAGTCCCTTATAAAGGATAAGGAACGACACTATACAATGATTAAAATTGTTTTTTTATACCAAGAAGATATAACCATATTTAATGTTTATGCACCCAATGATAGGGCTAAAAGATACATAAAACAGACTCTGTCAGCATTGAAAAGTGAGATAAACAGCTCCACAATAATAGTAGGAGACTTCAACACATCACTTTCAGGAAAGGACAGAACATCCAGAACGAAGATCAATAAAGACGCGGAAGATCTAAGTGCCACAATCAACTAACATGACCTCATAGACCTACAGCAAACAGGTATGCTTTCTTTTCCAGTGCACATGGAACATTCTCTAGCATAGACCACATATTAGGTCATAAAGCAAGCCTTAGCAGAATCCAAAACACGTAAATATTACAAAGCATCTTCTCTGACCATAAGGCTATAAAAGTGGAAATCAATAACAGAAAAAAAAGGGAAAAGAAATCAAACACTTGGAAACTGAACAATACCCTGCTCAAAAAAGATTGGATTATAGAAGACATTAAGGATGAAATAAAGGATTACATAGAATTGAATGAGAATGAAAACACTTCCTATCAGAACCTTTGCGACACAGTGAAAGCAGTGCTCAGAGGTCAATTTATATCAATAAATGCACACATACCAGAAGGAAGAAAGGGCCAAAATCTAAGAATTACCCCTACGACTTGAATAAATATAAAGAAAACAACAAAAGAAACCCTCAGGCACAAGAAGAAAACATTTAATAAAAATTAGAGCTGAACCAAATGAAATAGAAAACAGAAAAACAATTGAAAGAATTAACAAGACCAAAAGCTCGTTCTTTGAAAAAATCATAAAAATTGATAAACCATACGCCAAACTCACAAAAGAAAAACAGGAGAGGAAACAAATAACCTGAATAAGAATTCAGATGGGTGGTATTAAAACAGACCCAACTGAAATTAAAAGAATCATATCAGATTACTACGAAAAACTGTACTCTAACAAATTGGAAAACCTAGAAGTAATGGATGAATTCCTAGAAACACACTATCTACCTAAACTAACACAAACACAGGTAGAACAGCTAAGTTGACAGATAACAAAAGAAGAGATTGAAAAGATAATCAAAAAACTCCCAACAAAAAAAGTCCTGGCTCTGACAGCTTCACTGCACGGTTCTACCAGACTTTCAGAGAAGAGGTAACTCCACCACTACTAAAGGTATTTCAGACCATAAAAGAGGACGAAATACTCCTAAACTGATTCTATGAAGCCAGCATATCCCTAATACCAAAATGAGCTGAAGACACCTAAAAAAGAAAATTGCAGACCTATATCCCACATGAACTGATACGCAACAATCCTCAACAAAATTCTAGCCAATAGAATTCAACAACATATCAAAAAAATAATTCACCATGACCAAGTGGGATTCATACCAGGTATGCAGGGATGGTTCAACATTAGAAAAACAATTAATGTAATCCACCACATAAATAAAAAAAAGACAAGAATGACATGATTTTATCAACTGATGCAGAAAAGGCATTTGAGAAATTCAACACCCATCCAGGATAAAAACTCTCAGCAAAATAGGAATTGAAGGAAAATTCCTCAACATAATAAAAAAAAAAAAAAAAATTTTTAAAGGGCATTTATACAAAGCCACCAGCCAACATCACCCTAAATGGAGAGAGCCTGAAAACATTCCCATTGAGATTGGGAACCAGACAAGGATGCCCTTTATCATTGCTGTTATTCAACATTGTGCTAGAGGTTCCAGCCAGAGCAATTAGGCTAGACAAAGAAATAAAGGGCATCCGGATTGGCAAGGAAGAAGAAAAATTATATCTATTTGCAGACGACATGATCTTCTACACAGAAAACCCTAAGGAATCCTCCAGAAAACTATTGAAACTAATAGAAGCGTTGAGCAGAGTATCGGCATACAAGATAGACATACAAAAATCAGTTGGATTCCTCTACACCAACAAAAAGAACTTCAAAGAGGAAATCACCAAATCAATACCACTTACAGCAGCCCCCAAGAAGATAAAATACTTAGGAATAAATCTTACCAGAGATGTAAAAGACCTTTACAAAGAAAACTGCAAAACACTTCTGCAAGAAACCAAAAGAGACCTACTTAAGTGGAAAAACATACCTTGCTCATGGACAGGAAGCCTTAAAATTATAAAAATGTCTATGCTGCCCAGAGTGATCTATACATTTAATGCAATTCCAATCCAAATTCCGATGACATTCTTTAACGAAATGGAAAAACAAATCCCCAACTTCATAAGGAAAGGAAAGAGGCCCTGGATAAGTAAAGCATTAATGAAAAAGAAGAACAAAGTGGGAGGCCTTACTCTACCTGATTTTAGGACCTATTATACTGCCACAGTAGTCAAAACGGCCTGGTACTTGTACAAAAGCAGATACATAGATCAAAGGAACCGAATTGAGAATCCAGACATAAATCCATCCATACATGAGCAGTCGATATTTGACAAAGGCCTGAAAACAGTTAAATGCGGACAAGACAGCCTTTTTAACAAATGATGCCAGCATAACTGGATATCCATCTGCAAAAAAAAAAAAAAAACCAAAATCCATACCTCACTCCGTGTACAAGAACAAGCTCAAAACATATCAAAGACCTATGTATAAAATCTAAAACGATAGAGATCATGAAAGAAAAAATAGGGACAACTTTAGGAGCCCTAATACATGGCATAAACAGTATACAAAAAATTGCTAAAAATGCAGAAGAAAAACTAGATAACCGGGAGCTCCTAAAAATAAAACACCTACACTCATCCAACGACTTCAAAAAAGTAAAAAGATTACCTACAGATTGAGAAAACGTTTTTAGCTATGACATTTCTGATCAACACCTGTTCTCTAAAATCTACATGATACTGTAAAAACTCAACTGAAAAAGACAAACAACCCAATTAAAAAATGGGCAAAAGACACTTCACTAAAGAAGACATTCAGGTAGCTAACAGATACATGTGGAAATTCTCACGATCATTAGCCATTAGAGAAATGCAAACCAAAACTACAACGAGATTCCATCTCACTCCAGCAAGGCTGGCATCAATCCAAAAAACACAAAACAATAAATTTTGGAGAGACTGTGGAGAGATTGGAACACTTATACGCTGCAGGTGGGAAAGTAAAATTGTACAACCATTTTGGAAATCCATTTGGCGCTTCCTTAAAAAGCTAGAAATAGAGCTACCATAAGATCCCGCAATCCCACTCCTTGGAATATAATCTAGAGAAATAAGAGCCTTTACATGAACAGATATATGCACTCCCATGTTTATTGCAGCACTGTTTACAATAGCAAAAAGATGGAAGCAACCAAGGTGCCTGTCAATGGATGAATGGATAAATAAATTATGGTATAGTCACACAATGGAATAGTACGCATTGATAAAGAACAGTGAGGAATCTGTGAAACATTTCATAACATGGAGGAACCTGGAAGGCATTATGCCGAGTGAAAATAGCAACTTGCAAAAGGAGAAATATTGTATAAGACCACTATTATAAGAACTTGAGAAATAGTTTAAACTGAGAAGAAAACACTCTTTTGTGGTTACGAGAGGGGGGAGGGGGAGGGGGAGAGAGGGGCATTCACTAATTAGATAGTATATAAGAACTACTTTAGGTGAAGGGAAACACAGCACACAATACAGGGGAGGTCAGCACAACTGGACTAAAACAAAAGCAAAGAAGTTTCCTGAATAAACTGAATGCTTCGAAGTTCAGCGTAGCAGGGGCAGTGGTTTGGGGACCATGGTTTCAGGGGACATCTAAGCCAATTGGCATAATAAAATCTATTAAGAAAACATTCTGCATCTCACTTTGAAAAGTGGCGTCTGGGGTCTAAAACGCTAGCAAGCATCCATCTAAGATGCATCAATTGGTCTCAACCCACCTGGATCAAAGGAGAATGAAGAACACCAAGGACACGAGGTGATTATGAGCCCAAGAGACAGAAAGGGCCACATGAACCAGAGACTACATTAGCCTGAGATCAGAACTAGATGGTGCCCATCTACAACCGATGACTGCCCTGACAGGGAACACAACAGACAACCCCTGAGGGAGCAGGAGAGGAGTGGGATGCAGACCCCAAATTCTCATAAGACCAGACTTAATGGTCTGACTGAGACTGGAAGGACCCCAGTGGTCATGGTTCCCAGACCTTTTTCTGCCCCAGGACAAGAACCATTCCCGAAGCCAGCTCTTCAGACATGGATTGGACTGGACAATGGGTTGGAGAAGGTTGCTGGTGAGGAGTGAGCTTCTTGGATCAGGTGGACACTTGAGACTATGTTAGCATCTCCTGCCTGGAGGGGAGATGAGAGTGTGGAGGGTGTTAGAAGCTGGTGAAAAGCACATGAAAAGAGAGAGTGGAGGGAGAGAGTGGGCTGTCTCACTAGGGGGAGAGTAATTGGGAGTGTGTAGCAAGGTGTATATGGGTTTTTGTGTGAAAGACTGGCTTGATTTGTAAACTTTCACTAAAAGCACAATAAAAATTATTTTTGAAAAAAAGCTAGAAATAGAACTACCATAAGTATCGGCAATCCCACTCCTTGGACTATATCCTGCAGAAATAAGAGCCTTTACATGAACAGATACATGCACACCCATGTTCATTGCAGCACTATTTGCAATAGCAAAAAGATGGAAGCAACCAAGTTGCCCATCAATGGATGAATGGATAAATAAATTATGGTATTCCACACAATGGAATACTATGCATCGATAAAGAACAGTGATGAATCTATGAAAACTTTCATAACATGGAGGAATCTGGACAGCATTATGCTGAGTGAAATTAGTCAGTTGCAAAAGGGCAAATATTTTATAAGATCGCTATTATAAGAACTCAAGAAATAGTTTAAACAGGGAAGAAAAAATTCTTTGATGGTTTAGAGAGGGGGAGGTAGGGAGGGTGGGAGAGAACTATTCCCTAATTAGATAGTAGAAACCTACTTTAAAAAAAAAAACTTTAGGTGATGGGAAAGATAACACAATACAGGCAAGGTCCGCGCAACTAGACTAAACCAAAAGCACAGAAGTTTCCAGAATAAACTGAATGCTGTGAAGGTCAGTGTAGCAGGTGCAGGGGATTGGGGACCATGGTTTCAGGGGACATCTAAGCCAATTGGCATAATAAAATCTACTAAGAAAACATTCTACATCCCATCTTGGAGAGAGGTGTCTGGGGCCTTAAACGCTAGAAGTGCCCATCTAAAAAAAAAAAATAATAATAAGATGCATCAATTGGTCTCAACCCACCTGGATCAAAGGAGAATGAATAACACCAAGGACACAAGGTAATTACAAGCCCAAGAGACAGAAAGTGCCACATAAAGCAGAGAGTACATCAGCCTGAGACCAGAAGAGCTAGATGGTGCCCGGCTACAACCGATGACTGTCCTGACAGGGAGCACAACAGAGAACCCCTGAGGGAGCAGGAAAGCAGTGGGATATAGACCCCAAATTCTCATAAAAAGACCAGACTTAATGTTCTGACTGAGACTAGAAGGACCCTGGTGGTCATGGCCCCCAGACCTTCTGTTGGCCCCTGATAGGAACCATTCCCAAAGCCAACTCTTCAAAGAGGGATTGGGCTGGACAATGGATTGGAGAGGGTTGCTGGCGAGGCGTGAGCTTCTTAGATCAGGTGGACACTTCAGACTATGTTGGCATCGCCTCCCAGGAGGGGAAATGAGAGGGTAGAGGGAGTTAGAAGCTTGTGAAATGTACACGAAAAGAGAGAGTGGAAGGAGTGAGCTGGCTGTCTCATTAGGGGGAGAGCAATTGGGAGTATGTAGCAAGGTGTATGTAAGTTTTTGTGTGAGAGACTGACTTGACTTGCAGACTTTCACTTAAAGCACAAGAAAAAAATTAAAAAAAAAACTTCTGTTTCTCAAAATTACTCAGCATAGTGATTTTCTTACTTGCCTTCTCATCTGTTAAAAAAAAAAAACCAGTGCCGTCTCATTTGTTAAATATCTCATTAATTTACAAAAAAGTAATTTCAATCTGCACTGCATTTTGAGTTCACCAACATCCTGGTAATTATTTTTAATTCACAGTCTATAAAAATAGTGCTTTGCTGTTATGTGGATGTTGAAAAATGCTTGGAGTCATGCAGCCACCTGCATCATCTCACAGTTTTTATGTTACACTTATTTAGTTAACCTTTTTTTCCTCTCACGACTCCTGCCAAACTCTGTTTTGTTATCAATCCCTATATTTTTGTCACTCTAGAAAACCATACAAATAGGGTCATACAATATAAAGCCTTGAGTCTGGTTTCTTTCACTTAGAAAAATGAACTTGTGTTTCAGCCATGTTGATTTGTGAATCAAGAATTTATTCCTTTATAATTTGGATTAGTTTTCCATTATATGGATATTTCACAGTTTGTTTATCCATTCACCTACCAAAGCACATTAGAATGGCCTCCAGTTTTTGGTGATTATAAATAAAGATGTTACATGCGATATCATAGATATATTTTTGTAAATATAAGTTCTCATTTCAATTGGGCAAAACATGTAGGAGTGGGATTGCTGAGTTCAATGGTAAGTGTATGCTGAACATAATAAGAAACTGTCAAACTTTTCCAAAAAGTCACCCTGCCATTTTGCATTCCACCAGAAATGTGTGAGAGTTCCTGTTTCTCCACGTTCTCTGCAACATTTTGAGTTTTTTTTTTTTTTTTTTTTGACTCTAGTTGTTCTAACAGGTAAATGAAACTGTCACATTGTGGTTTTAAGTTTTATATTTTCCTTCTGTACAATGATGCTGAGTGTTTTTTTCTGTGGTTGTTGGTATCAATAAACTGATTTTGACAAGATTTCTCTTTCCATTTTCTTATACACAAATTTTTCCTTTATTTTCTTGAGCTTGAGCATTCTTTATATGCTCTGGATATACATCCTTTATCAGAGAAGTGATTTGGGAATGCCCAATTTAATTCTTTTTTTTTAATTAATTTTTATTAAGCTTCAAGTGAACATTTACCATTCCAGTCTGTCACATGTAGGTTTACATACATCTTACTCCCTTCTCCCACTTGCTCTCCCCCTATTGAGTCAGCCCCCTCAGTCTCTCGTTTCGTGCCAATTTTGCCATCTTCCCTCTCTCTCTATCTTCCCATCCCCCCTCCAGTCAAGAGTTGCCAACACTCTCCAGTGTCCACCTGATTTAATTAGCTCTCTCTTCATCAGCATCTCTCTCCCCCCCACTGACCAGTCCTTTTCATGCCTGATGATTTGTCTTCGGGGATGGTTCCTGTCCTGTGCCATCAGAAGTTCTGGGGAGCATTGTCTCTGGGATTCCTCTAGTCTCAATCATACCATTAGGTATGTTCTTTTCATGAGAATTTGCGGTCTGTATCCCATTGGTCTCCTGCTCCCTCAGGAGTTGTCTGTTGTGTTCCCTGACAGGGCAGACATCGATTGTGGCCGGGCACCAACTAGTTCTTCTGGTCTCAGGATACTGTAGGTCTCTGGTTCATGTGGCCCTTTCTGTCTCTTGGGTTCTTAGTTGTCGTGTGACCTTGGCGTTCTTCCTTTGCCTTTGCTCCAGGTGGGTTGAGACCAATTGATGTATCTTAGATGGCTGCTTGTTGGCATTTAGGACCCCAGGAGCCGCAATTCAAAGTGGGGTGCAGAATGTTTTCATAATAGAATTATTTTGCCCATTGACTTAGAAGTCCCCTCAAACCAAGTTCCCCAGACCCCAGCCCCTGCTCCGCTGACCTTTGAAGCTTTCATTTTATCCCGGAAACCTCTTTGCTTTTCATCCAGACCAATTAGGCTGACCTTCCTTGTACTGAGTGTTGTCTTTCCCTTCACCCAAAGCAGTTCTTATCTACTGATTAATCAATAAAAAACACTCTCCCTCCCCCCCCCTTTGTAACCACAAAAGTATGTATTCTTCTCCGTTTTTTCTATTTCTCAAGATCTTATAATAGTGGTCTTATACAATATTTGTCCATTTGCAACTGACTCATTTCGCTCAGCATAATGCCTTCCAGATTCCTCCATTTTATGAAATGTTTCAGAGATTCGTCACTGTTCTTTATCGATGCGTAGTATTCCATTGTGTGAATATACCACAATTTATTTACCCATTCATCCGTTGACGGACATCTTGGTTGCTTCCAGCTTTTTGCTATTGTAAACAGAGCTGCAATAAACATGGGTGTGCATATATCTGTTTGTGTGAAGGCTCTTGTTTCTCTAGGGTATATTCCCAGGAGTGGGATTTCTGGGTTGTATGGTAGTTCTATTTCTAACTGTTTAAGATAACGCCAGATGGATTTCCAAAGTGGTTGTACCATTTTACAATCCCACCAGCAGTGTATGAGAGTTCCAATCTCTCCGCAGCCTCTCCAACATTTATTATTTTGTGTTTTTTGGATTAATGCCAGTCTAGTTGGTGTGAGATGGAATCTCATCGTAGTTTTAATTTGCATTTCTCTAATAGCTAATGATCGGGAGCATTTTCTCATGTATCTGTTGGCTGCCTGAATATCTTCTTTAGTGAAATGTGTGTTCATCTCCTTTGCCCACTTCTTGACTGGGTTGTTTGTCTTTTTGTGGTTGAGTTTTGACAGAATCATGTAGATTTTAGAGATCAGGCGCTGGTCCGAGATGTCATAGCTGAATATTCTTTCCCAGTCTGTAGGTGGTCTTTTTACTCTTTTGGTGAAGTCTTTAGATGAGCATAGGTGTTTGATTTTTAGGAGCTCCCAGTTATCGGGTTTCTCTTCATCATTTTTGGTAATGTTTTGTATTCTGTTTATGCCCTGTATTAGGGCTCCTAGGGTTGATCCTATTTTTTCTTCCATGATCTTTATCGTTTTAGTCTTTATGTTTAGGTCTTTGATCCACTTGGAGTTAGTTTTTGTGCATGGTGTGAGGTATGGGTCCTGTTTCATTCTTTTGCAAATGGATATCCAGGTATGCCAGCACCATTTGTTAAAAAGGCTATCATTTCCCCAATTGACTGACACTGGGCCTTTGTCAAATATCAGCTGCTCATACGTGCATGGATCTATGTCTGGGTTCTCAATTCTGTTCCATTCCTCTATGTGCCTGTTGTTGTACCAGTACCAGGCTGTTTTGACTACTGTTGCTGTATAATAGGTTCTGAAATCCGGTAGAGTGAGGCCTCCCACTTTCTTCTTCTTTTTCAGTAATGTTTTGCTTATCCGGGGGTTCTTTCCCTTCCATATGAAATTAGTGATTTGTTTCGCTATCCCCTCAAAGTATGACATTGGTATTTGGATTGGAAGTGCGTTATATGTATAGATGGCTTTTGGTAGAATAGACATTTTTACTAAGTTAAGTCTTCCTATCCACGAGCAGGGTATGTTCTTCCACTTAAGTATGTCCTTTTGAATTTCTTGTAGCAGAGTTTTATAGTTTTCTTTGTATAGGTCTTTTACATCCTTGGTAAGATTTATTCCTAAGTATTTTATCTTCTTGGGGGCTACTGTGAATGGTATTGATTTGGTTATTTCCTCTTCGGTATTCTTTTTGTTGATGTAGAGGAATCCAAGTGATTTTTGTATGTTTATTTTATATCCTGAGACACTTCCAAACTTTTCTATTAGTTTCAGTAGTTTTCTGGAGGATTCCTTAGGGTTTTGCATGTGTACGATCATGTCATCTGCAAATAGTGATAGCTTTACTTCCTCCTTACCAATCTGGATACCCTTTATTTCTTTGTCTAGCCTAATAGCCCTGGCTAGGACTTCAAGTACGATGTTGAATAAGAGCGGTGATAAAGGGCATCCTTGTCTGGTTCCCGTTCTCAAGGGAAATGCTGTCAGGTTCTCTCCATTTAGAGTGATATTGGCTGTTGGCTTTGCATAGATGCCCTTTATTATGTTGAGGAATTTTCCTTCTATTCCTATTTTGGTAAGAGTTTTTATCATAAATGGGTGTTGAACTTTGTCAAATGCCTTTTCTGCATCTATTGATAAGATCATGTGGTTTTTATCTTTTGTTTTATTTATGTGATGGATTACATTAATGGTTTTTCTGATATTAAACCAGCCTTGCATACCTGGTATAAATCCCACTTGATCAGGGTGAATTATTTTTTTGATGTGTTGTTGGATTCTATTGGCTAGAATTTTGTTGAAGAGTTTTGCGTCTATGTTCATGAGGGATATAGGTCTAAAATTTTCTTTTTTTGTAATGTCTTTACCTGGTTTTGGTATCAGGGAGATGGTAGCTTCATAGAATGAGTTGGGTAGTATTCCGTCATTTTCTATGCTTTGAAATACCTTCAGTAGTAATGATGTTAAGTCTTCTCTGAAGGTTTGGTAGAACTCTGCAATGTAGCCTTCTGGGCCAGGACTTTTTTTTTGTTGGAAGTTTTTTGATTACTGTTTCAATCTCTTTTTTTTGTTATGGGTCTATTTAGTTGTTCTGCTTCTGAATGTGTTAGTTTAGGTAGGTAGTACTGTTCCAAGAATTTATCCATTTCTTCTAGGTTTTCAAATTTGTTAGAGTACAATTTTACGTAGTAATCTGAAATGATTCTTTTAATTTCATTTGGTTCTGTTGTGATGTGGTCCTTCTCGTTTCTTATTCGGGTTATTTGTTTCCTTTCCTGTTTTTCTTTAGTCAGTCTAGCCAATGGTTTATCAATTTTGTTAATTTTTTCAAAGAACCAGCTTTTGGCTTTGTTAATTCTTTCAATTGTTTTTCTGTTTTCTATTTCATTTAGTTCAGCTCTAATTTTTATTAAATGTTTTCTTCTTGTGCCTGATGGGTTCTTTTGTTGCTCACTTTCTATTCAAGTTGTTGGTATAGTTCTCTGATTTTGGTTCTTTCTTCTTTTTGTATGTGTGCATTTATCGATATGAATTGGCCTCTGAGCACTGCTTTTGCTGTGTCCCAGAGGTTTTCATAGGATGTATTTTCATTCTCGTTGCTTTCTAAGAATTTCCTTATTCCCTCCTTGATGTCTTCTATAACCCAGTCTTTTTTCAGGAGGGTATTGTTCATTTTCCAAGTATTTGATTTCTTTTCCCTAGTTTTTCTGTTATTGATTTCTAGCTTCATTTTCTTGTGGTCTGAGAAGATGCTTTGTAATATTTCGATGTTTTGGATTCTGCAAAGATTTGTTTTATGACCTAATATGTGGTCTATTCTAGAGAATGTTCCATGTGCACTAGAAAAAAAGTATATTTTGCAGCAGTTGGGTGGAGAGTTCTGTATAAGTCAATGAGGTCAAGTTGGTTGATTGTTGTAAGTAGGTCTTCTGTGTCTCTATTGAGCTTCTTACTGGATGTCCTGTCCTTCTCCGAAAGTGGTGTGTTGAAATCTCCTACTATAAATGTGGAGGTGTCTATCTCACTTTTCAATTCTGTTAAAATTTGATTTATGTATCTTGCAGCCCTGTCATTAGGTGTGTAAATATTTAATATGGTTATGTCTTCCTGATCAATTGTCCCTTTTATCATTATATAGTGTCCTTCTTTATCTTTTGTGGCGGATTTAAGTCTAAAGTCTATTTTGTCAGAGATTAATATTGCTACTCCTCTTCTTTTTTGCTTATTGTTTGCTTGATATATTTTTTTCCATCCTTTGAGTTTTAGTTTGTTTGTGTCTCTAAGTCTAAGGTGTGTCTCTTGTAGGCAGCATATAGACGGATCGTGTTTCTTTATCCAGTCCGAGACTCTCTGTCTCTTTATTGGTGCATTTAGTCCATTTACACTCAGCGTAATTATAGATAAATAAGTTTTTAGTGCTGTCATTTTGATGCCTTTTCATGTGTGTTGTTGGCCATTTCATTTTTCCACATGCTTTTTTGTGCAGCGACGTTTTTCTTAGTAGCTTATGAGATCCTCATTTTCATAATGTTTAACTTTGTGTTTGTTGAGTCGTTACGTTTTTCTTGTTTTTTTTCTTGAGTTATGGAATTGATATTCCTTTTTGTGGTTACCTTATTATTTACCCCTATTTTTCTAAGTAAAAACCTAACTTGTATCCTTCTATATCACCTTGTATCACTCTCCTTCTGGCAGTTCAATGCCTCCTATATTTAGTCCCTCTTTTTGATCATTGTGATCGATTATCTATTGATTTCCATGATTTCCTGTTATGTGTATTATTTTGTTTATTTATTTATTTTTTAGAGTTAGTCTTTGTTTTTGTGCTTTCCCTATTTGAGTTGTGTTGATATCAGGACGTTCTGTTTTGTGACCTTCTATTGTGCTGGTGCCTGATATTATTGGTCCTCAGGCCAGACAATCTCCTTTAGCACTTCTTGCAGTCTTGGTTTAGTTTTTGCAAATTCTCTAAACTTGTGTTTATCTGTAAATATCTTAATTTCTCCTTCATATTTCATAGAGAGTTTTGCTGGATATATGATCCTTGGTTGGCAGTTTTTCTTGTTCAGTGCTCTGTATACGTCGTCCCATTCCCTTCTTGCCTGCATGGTTTCTGCTGAGTAGTCTGAACTTATTCTTATTGATTCTCCCTTGAAGGAAACCTTTCTTTTCTCCCTGGCTGCTTTTAAAATTTTCTGTTTGTCTTTGGTTTTGGCAAGTTTGATGATAATATGTCTTGGTGTTTTTCTTTTTGGATCAATCTTAAATGGGGTTCAATGAGCATCTTGGATAGCTATCCTTTCGTCTTTCATGATGTCAGGGAAGTTTTGTGTCAGGAGTTCTTCAACTATTTTCTCTGTGTTTTCTGTCCCCCCTCCCTGTTCTGGGACTCCAATCACTCGCAAGTCATCCTTCTTGATAGAGTCCCACATGATTCTTAGGGTTTCTTCATTTTTTTTAGTTCTTTTATCTGATTTTTTTTCAGCTATGTTGGTGTTGATTCCCTGGTCCTCCAGTATTCCCAGTCTGCATTCTAATTGCTCGAGTGTGCTCCTCTGACTTTCTATTGCATTGTCAAATTCTGTAATTTTATTGTTAATCTTTTGGATTTCTACATGCTGTCTCTCTATGGATTCTTGCAACTTATTAATTTTTCCACTATGTTCTTGAATAATCTTTTTGAGTTCTTTGACAGTTTTATCAGTGTGTTCCTTGGCTTTTTCTGCATTGATCCTAATTTCATTTGTGATATCTTTAAGCATTCTGTAAATTAGTTTTTTATATTCTGTATCTGATAATTCCAGGATTGTATCTTCATTTGGGAAGGATTTTGATTCTTTTCTTTGGGGTGTTGGAAAAGCTGTCATGGTCTGTTTCTTTATGTGGTTTGATATGGACTGCTGTCTCCGAGCCATCACTGGGAAACTAGATTTTCCAGGTAATCAGCTAAAAAAAATGCCGTCAGATCCCTATCTGAATTCTCCCTCTGGCTCTGGGTATTTGGATGTTAATGGAGCCGCCTGGGGAGGGTGGGGGTGGGATTAGAGAGCCGGGGGTGTAGCACCACAGAATATAGAGCTGAACACCGCATTCACACTGCGCCCCTGTCCGCCAAAATCTGGGCGGGATGGCTTCCCGGCTAGGACACTGCTTTCCCTGCTCGGAGACCAGTCACTTTGTCCCGGGGACTACTGCCTCCGGTGCGCGGCACCGCTCGCACGCACTGGGTGGGCGTCTCCCGCACGAACGGGTGGGCCCGCCCCCAGGGTCTATTCAGGAGAATATAATTGGACCCCGCGCTCACGCCCCGCCCGCGCGCTCCCAAATCCCTGCTGGACGGCTCGCCGGCTGGGACGCTGCTTTCCCCAGTCCGAGACCAGTCACTTCTGGGGATTTCTCCCTCCCGTGCGCCGCGCCACACGCGCGATCTAGGTGGGCGTCACCCGCACGACCAGGTGGGCCTGCCCCCTGGGTCAATTCAGGGGAATATAGTTGGACCCCGGGCTCATGCCCCGCCCACGCATGCGCCCAAATCCCAGCGGAATGGCTCCCCATCTGGGACGCTGTTTTCGCCGCTCTGAGACCAGTCACTTCCAGGGATTTCTCCCTCCAGTTCGCCGCGCCGCACGCGCGGACTGGGTGGGCATCCTCCCGCAGGAACGTGTGGGCCCCGTCCCGGGGTCGCTTTAGGGAAATATAGCTGACCTCCCCCCCGCTCGCGCCTTGCCCGCTTCCTGCCAAACTCCCGGCGGGACGGGTCCCCATCTAGGACGCTGCTCTCCCCACTCCAATATCAGTCAGTACCTCCTGGGTGCTTCTCCCTCCAGCTGCGCCACTACGCCGCCCGCGCCAACCAGCTAGACTTCCTCCCGGGATGGGTTCGGGGGTGAAGGGCTGGGCCCCCCGTCTGTGCTGTCTGCCCCCCTGGGCTCTGCCCCAGATCGGGCTCCAAAGGTCACCTGCCTGGTACGCTGGCTCCTAGTTCTGAGAACGGTTGCTGTCTGTCCGTATTTGTTCGTTATCCGTCTCTAAGTCTGTGCTTGTTGTTCAGAGTTCGTAGATTGTTATGTATGTGATCGATTCCCTTGTTTTTCAGAGTCTTTGTTGCAAGAGGGATCCGCGGCAGCGTCCACCTAGTCCACCATCTTGGCCCCGCCCAATTTAATTCTTTGACTTGCTGTTTTATTCTCTTAACAGTGTCTTTCACAGAGGAAAGGTTTATAATTTTGATAAAATCCATTATCAATTTTGGTTATCCATCATGTTCTTGATGTTATATCTAAAACTTGTTGCTTAATTCAAAGTTACACAGTTTTCTCCTAGTTTCTCTTCTTGAATCATTATATTTTTACATATCATTTTGCATGCAAAATCTGGACAACGAATAAGGAAGACCAAAGAGGAATTGATACCTTTGAATTACGATGTTGGCAAGAAAGACAAACAAATTTGTCTTGGAAGAAATATAGACAGAGGGCTCCTTTGAAGTGAGGATGGTTAGACTTGTCACATACTTTGGATGTGTTATCAGGAGTGACCAGTCCCTGGAAAATGACATCATGCTTCTAAAGGAGAAGGTCAGTGTGCTAGGCCATGTTCTCTAGAGAAGCAAAACCAGTAAATTGTATAAATAAATATATAGAGAGAGATTTATATCAAGGAAACAGCTCATACAATTGTAGAAGCCAGAACATTCCAAGTCCATGGATCAGAATAGACGATTCTCCTGATTCTAGTAGCTTCAGGAGCTGGCAAACCCAAGATCGGTAGGTTGGAGAGCAGGGCTCTCGTTCACAGGCTGTGAAGATCAATGAATCTCAAGGTCGAAAGGTAAGCTGCTAGCTCAAGTCCCGGGAACTGGCAGTCAGAGGAACAGGAGACAGCTGCAGGATTCCGAGCAGGCAAAGGCCAGAACATCCGCTTGTATTCAGATGCAGACCACACACCCAAAGAAACTCCCTTTCAACAGATTGGCTACTCATAGAAGATCCCATCATGGGGTGATCACATATAAACACTGAGAATCATGGCCTAACCAACTTGACACATAATCTTATCCATCACAGTCAGCAAAAAGAGGAAGACCTTCAGCGAGATGGATTGACAACAGTGGCTACAACAATAGGCTCAAACGTTACAACAATTGTGAGGATGATGCAGAACAAGTCAGTGTTTCGTTCTGTTGTACGTAGGGTCACTATGAGTTGGAACTGACAGGATAGAACCTAATAACACATATCATTTAGATATGTTTTCCATTTAGAGTAGTTTTACATATAAAGTGCAAAGTGTGAATTCATATTAATTTTTTCATTCATTCTGATTTCTCCCTTTTTTTTTCCTATATGAATGAAAAATTGCCTAACATCTTTAACAAGAATTGTGAGGATGGCACAGGACTGGGCAGTGTTTCCTTCTGTTCTACATAACATCACTATGAGTTGAAACCGAATTGATGGCACCTAGCAACAAAAACATTTTTGGGGGCACAGTCATCATTGTGAATGCAGAGAATGTAAGTGTAACAAGAAATAATATCCTTACCTTCATTAATTTTTTACACTGGCAGACATATGATGTTTACATTTTTAAACTTCTGATGCATACAGCATTGTCATTTCATACATTATTTTATTTTAATTTTTATTGTGCTTTAAGTGAAAGTTTACAAATCAAGTCAGTCTCTCATACAAAAATTTATATACACCTTGCTTTTTTTTTTTATATACTCCTAGTTGCTCTCCCCCAAATGAGACAGCACAATCCTTCCCTCTAATCTCTATTTTTCATGTCCATTTGGCCAGGTTCTGACCCCCTCTGCCATCTCATCTCCTGCCAAACAGGAGCTGCCCACGTAGTCTCATATGTCTATTTGATCCAAGAACCTTTACCAGCATTGTTTTCTATCCCGTAGTCCAGTCCAGTCCCTGTCTGAAGAGTTAGCTTTGGGAACGGTTCCTGTGTTGGGTTAACAGAAGGTCTGGGGACCTTCTAGTCTCAGTCAGGCCATTAAGTCTGGTCTATTTATGAGAACTTGACACCTGCATCCCACTGCTCTCATGCTGCCTCAGGGGATCTCTGTTGTGTTCCCTGTCAGGGCAGTCATCAGTTGTAGCTGGGCACCATCTAGTTCTTCTGGTCTCAGGCTGGTATAGTCTCTGGTTTATGTGGCCCTGTCTGTCTCTTGGGCTTGTAATTACCTTGTGTCTTTGGGGTTCTTCATTCTCCTTTGATCTAGGTGGGTTGAGACCAATTGATGCATCTTAGATGCTCGCTTGCTAGCGTTTAAGACCCCAGATGCCACTCTCCAAAGTGGGATGCAGAATGTTTTCTTAATAGATTTTATTATGCCAATTGACTTAGATGTCCCCTGAAACCATGGTCCCCATAATCCTGCCCCTGCTACGGTGACCTTCGAAACATTCAGTTTATTCAGGAAACTTCTTTGCTTTTGGTTTAGTCCAGTTGGTCTGACCTTTCCTGTAATGTGTGTTGTCTTTCCCTTCACCTAAAATTGTTCTTATCTGCTATCTACTTAGTGAATACCGCTCTTTCTCCCTCCCTCCCCCCTCTCTAAACCATCAAGGAATATTTTCTCCTCTTTTTAAATTATTTTTAGAGTTCTTATAATAGTGGTTTCATACAATACTTGTCCTTTTGCAACTAAGTTCACTCAGCATAATGCCTTCCATATTCCTCCATGTTATGAAATGTTTCATGGATTCATCATTGTTCTTTACTGATGCATAGTACTCCACTGTATGAATATACAATAATTTATTTATCCATTCATCTGTTGATGGGCACCTTGGTCACTTTCATCTTTTTGCTATTGTAAACAGTGCTTTAATAAACATGGGTGTGCATATATCTGTTCATGTAAAGGCTCTTATTTCTGTAGGATATAGTCCAAGGAGTGGGATTGCTGGATGGTATGGTATTTCTATTTCTAGTTTTTTAAGTAAGTGCCAAATCGACTTCCAAAGTGGTTGTACCATTTTACATTCTCACCAGCAGTGTAGAAGTGTTCCAGTCTCTGCACAACCTCTCCAACATTTATTGTTTTGTGTTTTTTGGATTAATGCCAACCTTGTTGGAGTGAAATGGAATCCCAATGTAGTTTGGATTTGCATTTCTCTAATGGCTTTTTTTTTTTTAATGGCTAATGATCATGAGCATTTCCTCAAGTGTCTGTTAGCTATCTGAATGTCTTCATTAGTGAAGTACCTGCTGATATCTTTTGTCCATTTTTAATTGGGTTATTTGTCTTTTTGTAGTTGAGTTTTGCAGTATCATGTAGATTTTAGAGATCAGACGCTGATCAGATAGATACGTCATAGCTAAAAACTTTTTCCCAGTCTGTAGGTAATCTTTTTACTCTTTTGGTGAAGTCTTTGGATGAGTATAGGTGTTTGATTTTTGGGAGCTCGCAGTTATCTAGTTTCTCTTCTACATTGTTAGTAATGTTTAGTTTACCGTTTATACCATGCATTAGGGCTCGTAGCATTGTCCCTATTTTTTCTCCCATGATCTTTATCATTTTTGACTTGATATTTAGGACTTTGAGACATTTTGAGTTAGTTTCTGTGGATGGTGTGAGATACGGGTCTTCTTTCTTTCTTTTTTTTGCAGATGGATATCCAGTTACGCCAGCACCATTGGCTAAACAGAGTGTCTTTTCTCCATTTAACTGAGTTTGGGTCTTTGTTAAATATTAGCTGCTCACATGTGGATGTATTTATGTTGGGATTCTCAATTCTGTTCCATTGGTCTATGTATCTGTTTTTGTACAAGTACCAGGCTGTTTTGACTCTCATCAGGTAGAGTGAGGCCTCTCACTTTGTTCTTCTTTTTCAACAATGCTTTACTTATCCAGGGCCTTCTTCTCTTCTATATGAAGTTTGTGATTCCTTTCTCCATCTCATTAAAAAATGCTGTTGGAATTTGGATCAGAATTGCATTGTATCTATAGATAGCTTTTGGGAGAACAGATCTTTTTACAATGTTAAGTCTTCCGATCCATGAGCAAGGTATGTTTTTCCACTTATGAAAGTCTTTTTGGGTTTCTTGCAGTAGTGTCTTGTAGTTTTCTTTGTATAGATCTTTTACGTCTGTGGTTGGATTTATTCCTAAGTATTTTATCTTGTCGGGGGCTACTGTAAATGGTTTTGATTTGGTGATTTCTTCTCTGATGTTCTTTTTGTTGGTGTAGAGGAATTCAATTGATTTTTGTATGTTTATCTTGTATCCCAATACTCTGCTGAACTCTTCTCTCAGTTTCAGTAGTTTTCTTGAGTATTTTTTAGGGTTTTCTGTGTATAAGATCATGTCATCTACAAATAGAGATACTTTTACTTCTTTCTTTCCAGTCTGGATTCCCTTTATTTCTTTATCTAGCTAAATTGCTCTGGCTAGGACTTCCAGCCCAATGTTGAATAAGACTGGCGATAAGGCACAGCCTTGTCTGGTTTCTGTTCTCTAGGGGATTACTCTCAGGCTCGCTCCATTTAGGATGATGGTGGCTGTTGGCTTTGTATAAATGCCCTTTATTATGTTGAGGAATTTTCCTTCTATTCCTATTTTGCTGAGAGTTTTTATCCTGAATGGGTGTTGAACTTTGTCAAATGCCTTTTCTGCATCAATTAATAAAATCATGTGATTCTTGTCTTTTTTGTCATTTATGTGGTGGATTACATTAATTGTTTTTCTAATGTTGAACCATCCCTGCATACCTGGTATGAATCCCACTTGGTCATGGTGAATTATTTTTTCGACATGTTGTTGAATTCTATTGGCTAGAATTTTGTTGAGGATTGTTGCGTATCAGCTAATGTGGGACATAGGTCTGTAATTTTCTTTTTTGTGGTGTCTTCAGCTCATTTTGGTATCAGGGATATGCTGGCTTCATAGAATGAGTTTGGGAGTATTTTGTCCTCTTCTATGGTCTGAAATACCTTTAATAGTAGTAGAGTTACCTCTTCTCTGAAAGTCTGGTAGAACTCTGCAGTAAAGCTGTCAGAGCCAGGCCTTTTTTTGTTGAGAGTTTTTTGATTATCTTTTCAATCTCTTCTTTTATTATCTGTCAACTTAGCTGTTCTACCTGTGTTTGTGTTAGTTTAGGTAGATAGTGTGTTTCTAGGAATTCATCCATTTCTTCTAGGTTTTCCAATTTGTTAGAGTACAATTCTTCTTAATAATCTGATATGATTCTTTTAATTTCAGCTGGGTCTGTTGTAATATCACCCATCTCATTTCTCATTCGGGTTATTTATTTCCTGTTTTTCTTTTGTCAGTGTAGCCAATGGTTTACCAGCTTTTTGTTTGTTAACTCTTTCAGTTGTTTTCTGTTCTCTAATTCATTTAATGCTGCTCTAATTTTTATTATTTGTTTTCTTCTGGTTCCTGAGGGTTTCTTTTGTTACTCTCTTTCTTTGTGTCCAAGCTGTAGGGACAGTTCTTTGATTTTGGCCCTTTCTTCTTTTTGTATGTGTGCATTTATTGACATAAATAGACCCCTAAACACTGCTTTTGCTGTATCCCAACGGTTCTGATAGGAAGTGTTTTCAGTCTCATTGGATTCTATGAGTTTGTTTATTCCCTCCTTAATGTCTTCTATAATCCAGTCTTTTTGGAGCAGGGTATTTTTCAGTTTCCAAGTATTTGATTTCTTTTCCCTGGTTTTTCTGTTTTTGTCTTCTTTTATGGCCTTATGATCTGAGAACATGCTTTGTAATATTTTAATGTCTTGGATTCTGCTAAGGCTTGCTTTATGACCTAATATGTGGTCTATTCTAGAGAATATTTCATGTGCACTAGAAAAGAAAGTATAATTTGCAGCTGTTTGGTGGAGTTTTCTGTATGTCTATGAGGTCAAGTTCATTGACTGTGACATTTAGATCTTCTGTGTCTTTACTGAGCTTCTTACTGGATGTCCTATCCTTCACCAAATGTGGTGTGTTGAAGTCTCCTACTATAATTGCAGAGCTGTCTATCTCACTTTTCAATGCTATTAGAGTTTGTTTTATGTATTTTGGAGCCCTGTCATTGGGTGCATATGTATTTAAAAATTTTTTTCTTTTTTTTATCTTCCTAGTAAATTGTCCTTTTAATCATTAGACAGTGTCTTTCCTTATCCTTTGTGGTGGATTTAACTTTAAAGTCTATTTTGTCAGAAATTAATATTGCCACTCCTGCTCGTTTTTGATTGTTGTTTGCTTGATGTATTTTTTCCATCCTTTGAGTTATAGTTTGTATCTCTAAGTCTAAGGCGTGTCTCTTGTAGACAGCATATAGCTGGATCATGGGGTTTTTTTAATCCAATCCATGACTCTCTGTCTCTTTATTGGTGCATTTAGTCCATTTTCATTCAGTGTAATTATAGATAGGTATGAATTTAGTGCTGTCATTTTGATGCCTTTTTCTGTATTGTTGACAGTTTTATTTTCCACTTACTTTTTTGTGCTGGGAATTTTTTCTTTGTAAATTGTGTGTTTGTCTTTTTTGTTGTAGATGAATTTGTTTTTGCTGAGTCTTTACGTTTATCTTTGTTTCTATTTTGAAGTTTGGGATTGTTAGTCTTATTTGTGGTTACCGCTGTTCTACGTATGAACCTAATTTGTATCTCCCTATATTGCTTTGATTTCCTCTCCATACGGAAGCCCTATGCCTGCTGTATTTCATCCCTCTTTAATGATTACTGTCATCTTTTACATAATGATGTCACTGATTCCATGTTTTGAGCATTTTTTTAAATCTTATTTTATTTTTGTGTTTTCCCTATCTTAGTTGATATCAGGATGCTCTGTTCTGTGTCCTTGTGTTGTGTTGATATCTGACATTATTGACTTTCTATCCAGAGAATTCCCTTAAGTATTTCTTGTAGTTTTGGTTTGGTTTTTGCAAATTCTCTAAGCTTGTGTTTATTTCTAAATGACTTAATTTCCCCTTCATATTTGAGAGAGAGGTTTGTTGGATATATGATTCTTGGCTAGCAATTTTTCCCCTTCAGTGCTGTATGTATGTCATCCCATTGTCTTTGTTGCCTGCATGTTTTCTGCTGAGTAGTCTGAACTTATTCGTATTCATTATGCTTTGTAGGTAACTATTCATTTATCCCTGGCTGCTCTTAAAATTTTCTCTTTAGCTTTGGTTTTGCAATTTTGATGATAATATGTCTTGGTGATTTTCTTTTGGGATCTGCCTTTTATGTGGTTCGATGAGCATCTTAGATAGATATCCTTTCCTCTTCCACCATGTCACGGAAGTTTTCTGCCAACAAATCTTCAATAATTCTCTCTGTATTTTCTGTTATCCCTTCCTCTTCTGGAATTCTAATCACACACAAGTTGTTCTTGATAGAGTCCTACTTGATTCTTAGAGTTTCTTCATTTTTCTAAATTCTTTTATCTCATTTTTCTTCAACTACATTGGCGCAAGTGCCTTATCTGCCGTCTCCACAATTCTGCATTTCAATTCCTCAATTCTGCTTCTCTGAGTTCCTATTGATTTGTCTAATT
Source organism: Loxodonta africana (assembly GCF_030014295.1). Classification (NCBI taxonomy): domain Eukaryota; kingdom Metazoa; phylum Chordata; class Mammalia; order Proboscidea; family Elephantidae; genus Loxodonta; species Loxodonta africana. The sequence continues at coordinate 652,590 of NW_026975636.1, read as the reverse complement.
CTGTAATTTTATTGTTAATATTTTGGGTTTCTGAATGCTGTCTGTCTATGGATTCTTGCAGCTTATTAAATTTTTCATTATGCTCTTGAATAATCTTTTTAATTTCTTCAAAGTCTTTATCTGTGTGTTCCTTGGCTTTTTGTGTACATTGCCTGATTTCACCCCTGTGTTGTCCCTGAAGTCTTGAAGTGTTCTGTATGCTAATCTTCTGTATTCTACATCTGGCAATTCCAGGGTACATCTTCCCCTGGGAGAGACCTTGATTCTCTGTTTTAGGAGTTTGTAGAAGCAATCATGGTCTGCTTCTTTATGTGATTTGATATCGACTGCTGTCTCTGAGCCATCTATAAGTTATTGTAATAGTTTATGTTTTCTCACAGTGTCCCGTCTTTTTGTTTTGCTTTGTTTTGATATACTCAGATAGGGTACTAGAGTACGCTAACTTGGTCATTGGAGCCCTTGAAGCACTAATGTCCTGTTACCAGATGGTTAGAACTGTTACCAGGTATATGAGCCTATGAGTCCATTCACTAGTTTTTAATAGAATCAGCTCAGGTGTCCTGACAGTCAGCCCCCTACTGTGTGGTTTAAGCTCTCACCTACTATCTTAGAAGAGTAGTGGTGATGGTTTTATACACTGGTTTCTGGTAGCGGCAGGGGATCACACCCTGAGGAGGGTAGGATGCTGACAGCTTTCCCCCAAGTGTCAGTGAGGATGTAGCGTCTCTGTTCTCTAGAGTGCTCTGTTGGGTGGGCTCTGCAGCTGTGCCTCAGGCACCCAATTCTTATATCCATAAAGACTGGTAGGCACCATTATCCTCAGACCCCTTTTGCGGGTGGCTAGTTGGCATGGATTGAGCCTCAGCCCTCCGGTCTGTGCTGTGTGTAGGTGAAGGCTCTGTTTAAGAGGTAGAGCGGTATCAGACCTCCAAAACCTGCCTCTCCATCACATAGCTGAAACAATTACAGTCAGACCTCTAACAGATTTGCCTTTGCATTATAATAGCCACCTGGTAGGGAACACAATGTTGAGGTTAACGAATAGCGAGAACATGATGAATGCATTCTAACAAATATATCTCATCAATTAAAACTGTATATTGAGGTGTTTATGACATTTTACTTCTTTTGTTGTAGGTTACCCTTGAGTCATCAGATTATTAACCACCTGATAAATCCACTAGAATCCTTCCTACCTACTTAAGGTGGCCTAGTGAACCCAGGGTTTCTGATAAATACACTCATTTTAATACAATGAGCTCAGTGTAAAATCATGTGTTTCCTTTCCCGATTTTTGTTATAAGAATCCATTTCAAAATAATTTTCATATTTATGACCAAATTAATGAGCAAAATATTGTAAAACTTTTAATATCTTTGCTCTCCTTCTAAGTAAGAATTTTTCATCCCATGGATAATGGCAGGCCTGATACATGTTATACACTAAAAGACAGTCCAGGAGTGGTAAATACACTTATAAGAAGAATTTTAAAGGTAACCACTTCAGGTGAGGTAATCAGTGAGTTCTATATAATGCATGACCAATCTCATGAGGTAGAGGAAGAGGGATGCTTCTGTTGGCAAAGGAGGTTGGGTGGAACTTTCAGATTCAGGTACGCGGAGTCATTGACATTCACAGAGACAGTGTCATCTCAATTCAAAATTCTTCCATCCATTTGTTGATTCATTTAACAAACATTTTACTGACTGAGTGATCTATATCAAGCCATTTGGCAGGCAGTTCTGAGCAAAATGTTCTCTTTGCTCACAAAATACTCGTAATTTATCAAAAGAAAAGGTCAAGAGAAAAGATGTTTTGGTACATTGTAAAAATTGCTATCATATTGATAATCATACCACTAGGCTTGTCGTTCTACTAGGCTTGTGTCATCCTAAATAACCACTTGTGAAAAAAATTAGACAGTGAAAAACTTATGAATAGCAGCTGAACATTGTCTCGTATACTGCTGGAAGTTTGGAAGCCCCTCAGGTTGGAAGGCACTCAAAGGATGACTCGGGAAAAGCTGCCTCCTCAAGGTACACTTGATCTTAATGACGTAGATATAGTCAAGCTTTCAGGACCTTCATTTGCTGGTATGGCATGACTCAGAATTAGAAGAACCAGCTGCGAACATCCACTAATAATCAGTATGAATTTATGAAGTATGAATCTAGGGAAATTGAAAGTCAAAAAAAATTATATGGAACGTGTAAAGATCAATATCCTAGGCATTAGATAGCTGAAAAGAACTAGTAGTTGCCGTTTGGGTTAAGGCAATCGTATGGTCTACTATGCCAGGAATGACAAATCAAAAAGGAACAGCATCACATTCATCGTCAAAAAGAACATTTCAAGATCTATACTGAAGTACAATGCTGTTAGTAATAGAAAAATATCGACATGCCTACAAGGAAGACCAGTTAATACGACTATTATTCAAATTTAAGAATCAAACGCTAAGGTCAAAAATGAGGAAATTGAAGATTTTACCAACTTCTAAATCTAAAATTGATCAAACACACTGGTAATTACTGGTGATTGAAATGCAAAAGTTGGAAACAAAGAAGAAGGATTGATCAATAGTTGGAATATGTGGCTTTTTTGGTAGAAAAGACACCAGAGATCCTGTGATACAGTTTTGCAAGACCGACAACTTCTTCACAGCAATTATCTTTTTTTCAATAACATAAATTGCAACTATACACATGGATCTCACCAGGCAGATTACACAGGAATCAAATTGACTACATCTGTAGAAAGAGGCAATGGAAAAGCTCAATATCATCAGTCAGAACAAGGCCAGGGGCTGACTGCAGAACAGATCATCAACTGCTCATATGTAAGTTCACGTTGAAGCTGAAGAAAATTCGAGCAAATCCACAAGAGCCAAAATACCACCTTGAGTATCCCACCTGAATTTAGACACCATTCCAAGAATAGATTTGATGCACTGAACACTAATGACTGAAGACCAGACAAGTTGTGGAATGACATTAAGGACATCAGACACAAAGAATGCAAAAGGTCATTAAAAAGGAAAGACCAAAATGGATGTCAGAAGAGACTCTGAAACTTGCTCTTGAATTTTGAGTAGCTAAAGCGAATGGAAGGAATGATGAAGTAAAATAGTTGAACAGAAGATTTCAAAGGGTGGCTTGAGAAGATATAGTAAAGTATTATAGGGAAATGTACAAAGACATGGCATTAGAAACCAAATGGAAAGAACACACTCAGCATTTCTCAAGCTGAAAGAACTGCAGAATAAATTCAAGCCTTGAGTTGCAATATTGAAGGATTCTGCTGGGAAAATACTAAACAATGGAGGAAGCATCAAAAGAAGATGGAAGAAATACACAGAGCCACTGTCCCAAAAATAATTGGTCAATGATCAACCATTTTAGGAGGCAGGATATGGCCAAGAACCAATGGTAGTGAAGGAAGAAGTCCAAGCTGCACTGAAGGCATTAAGAAAAAAAAGGTCCAGGAATAAGGACTAGCAATTGAGCTGTTTCAACAAATGGTTGCAGTACTAGAGGTGTTCACCTGTCTATGCCAAGAAATTTGGAAGACAGCTACCTGGCCAACCAAAAGTGCCCATTCCAATGAACGGTGATCCCACAGAAAGTGGAAATTATCAAACAATATCATTAATATCACACACAAGTAAAATTTTGCTGAAGATCATTCAAAAGCAGTTGCGACAGTACATTATGGGAACTGCCAGAAATTCAAACTGGATTAAGAAGAGGACATAAAACAAGGGTTATCATTGCTGTGTAGATCATAACAAATTATGGATAACACTACAAAGAATGGGAATTCCAGAACACTTAATTGTGCTTATAAGGAAACTGTACATGGACCAAGAGGCAGTTGTTCAAACAGAACAAGGGGACTCAGCAAGGTTTAAAATCAGAAAAGGTGTATATCAGGGTCATATCCTTTCACCATATTTATTGAATCTGTATGCTGAGCAAATAATCCAAGAAGATGGAATATATTAAGAAGAATGTGACATCTGGATTGGAGGAAGAATCATTAACAACCTGTAATATGCAGAGAACATGACCTTACTTGCTGAAAGCCAAGAGGACTTCAAGCACTTACTGATGAATATCAAACACTAGAGCCTTCAGTATGGATTACACCTCAAAATAAAAAACAACAACAACAACAAAAAAACCCAAATCCCAAAATCTTCACAACTGGACCAATTAGAGTATCACGAAAAATGGAGAAAAGTTGAAGTTGTTAAGGATTTCATTTTACTTGGATTCACAATAATGCCCACAGAAGCAGCAGTCAAGAAATCAAAGGATGCATTGTACTGGGAAAATCTGCTGCAAAAGACCTCTTTAAAGTGTTCAAAAGCAAAGATCTTACTTTAAGGACCAAGATGTGTCTGATCCAAGCCACAGTATTTTAAATCACCTCATATGCAGACGAAAGCGGGACAATGAATAAGGAAGATCAAAGAAGAATTGATGACTTTGAATTATGGTGTTGGCAAAGAATACCATGGACTGACAGAAGAATGAACAAATCCTTCTTGGAAGAAGTTCAGCCAGAATGCCCCTGAGAAGCAAGCATGGTGAGACATTATCTCACGTACTTTGGACATGTTATCAGGTGGGACCAGTACCTTGAGAAGGACATCATGCTTGGAAAAGTAGAGGGTCAGAGAAAAAGAAGATTCTCAACTAGATGGACTGACACAGCAGCTGCAAAAAAGGGCTCAAACATAGCGGTGATTTTGTGAATGGGGAAAGATAGGCTGTGTTTCTTTCTGTTGTACATGGTGTCGCTATGAGTCACAACCAACTGATGGTAACTAACAACAACACAAATATTTGTTCTCAAGTACTTGGTTGGGCAACAATCTAGCTAACGGAATCTTAATATATTGCATAATGGAGTCCAGAAAATGTTTCCTGTTTGAGATAAAACCTCTGATCAGAAGAATTATTCATAAAGATTCAGGGTAGTGAAGCATCAGAATCCTGTTGACTTGTCATATAGTGTTTAAATCATTCCTAGTTATCTGTTGGAATCATGTCCCCTCAGATTTGTATTTAAAGCAATTTACAATTTTTAGCTTAATTATTATTATATGTAATTGGTAGGTCCTCAACACCAGTCTCCATAAGAGGTTACTTTTTCTTCTTTCCTTTTATTTTAATTAACTCCCTTGAGTCTCTTATGAACAAACTGATAAAACTGTAGCAATTGTGCAATTTTGTGCACAATTGCAAACTTGTCATTCTTTGTTATGAAAAGTGGGTTCCTTTAATCTGAGAGCGTTCCTAAAAATATCCTTCTCTTAGAAAAGCATATTTTCATTTAAGTTTCAATAATTAAGGAAAAAAATCCAGAAAAAATTCTATCTGGCAATTAGAAGGCATATTATAATTGAGTTATCTATAGTATCTTGGTCCTGTGACTTTTGTAGCGTATGTGAAATTGGGAAATATTAACAGATGGGTATACTTTCCCAATTGCCCCTCTGATTTAAATCCTTCTCAAGAAAAACATTGGAATTAAAGTTCCTATTGAAATTATTGAATGTTTTCTAATATTACAAAAGCAATAATATTCATCATTTATTGTTTGACTTTTGTTTATCCTCTCTATTTAGAACATTTAAGCAGAATTCAGATTATTTGGAAATGATTAGCCAATATTGAAATCACTTTTCAAGTCCAAAGGAGAAAGAGAAGAAAGAACTTAGTATTGTCATAAGTAAAACTTTAATGTATACGGTACAGTGAATTAGAAGATGTTTAGGCTGATCTGTACTATAATTTTAGGGATCACCTGCCTTGTCAAACTGTGACAAATATTTACACTTGTTTTCATTTCTGGTTATCAAGTTTTTTTCTGATAGTAGCTTTAAAAAAGATCCTGTTATTTCTGCTTTTGTGTTTTTTTTCCCAATGTCGATTTAATAGGATTCATAAGTGAAATGAAGAACCAAAGGACATAGAGTTCATTCTCTTGGGACTGACAGATGACCCAGAGTTGCAAATTGTGATTTTTATATTTCTCTTTCTCAATTACATTTTGAGTGTGATGGGGAACTTAGCTATCATCCCCCTCACGCTGTTGGATCTTCGCCTCAAGATGCCAATGTATTTTTTTTCTCTGAAATTTCTCCCACTTGGAAATCTTATTGACAACAATATCTATTCCTAGATTTCTGACAAGCATTGTGACTAAAAACAAAATCATTTCCTGCAATGGTTGTGCATCTCAATTGTTCTTTTTCCTCTTAATATGTGTTACAGAGTTTCACCTTCTGCCTGTCATGTCTTATGACCCTTATGCAGACATCTGCAAACAGTTGCATTATCCCGTCATTATCAGAAGCCAAGTGTGCTACCAACTGGTACTCAGTGCATGGACAGCTGGCTTTCTGATTACCTTTCCACCGTTGGTCATAGGGCTGAAACTAGAACTCTGTGCTTCCAAAGTAATTGATTATTTCACGTGTGACACTTCTATCTTACAGATGTCTTGCATAGACACTCACTTCCTAGAATTAATTTCATTTGTTTTTATCAGCTATAATACTTGTGGTCACATTGCTGTTAGTGATTTTTTCCTATACATATTTAATCAAGACCATTCTAAAAATCCTTCCTGCTCAGAAAAGAACAAACGCGTTTTCCACTTGTTCTGCCCACATGATTGTAGTTTACCTTACTTATGGTAGCTGTATCTTCATTTACATGAAGCCATCAGCAAAAGAAAGGGTGACTTTATCCAAAGGTATAGCTGTTATCTATACTTCATTTGCTCCTTTATTAAATCTCTTCGTTTACAGTCTAAGGAACCAGCAAGTGAAACAAGTTTTCAAGGATACATTCAAAAAGATTTTCACTGTTTTCAAAAAAAGGGGAAAAAATTTTAAAATCTTGATGTAAACATTAAATAAAGATTATTGCTCCTATGTTCCTGTTTACTTAAACTGTTCTTTCAATTAATTAACTTTCTTATAGCATTTTAAACAAATTCCGTGTGATTCACTCTTTCCTATTTCTCTTTATGATTAATATTTCCTGAAGTGTTATAGAATTCTCCCTTTTAGATTTCACCACAAATTTATTATTATTTTTTTTACCTCCCAAGATATGGTACTCTTTCCCTTAAAAAAAAAACTAAGAAAAAAAATCCAATTATAATTATATATTAATATACCGTGTACAGAAGTCCTGGTGGTGTAGTGGTTAAGTGCTATGGCTGCTAACCAAAAGGTTGGCAGTTCGAATCCACCAGGCCCTCTGTGGAAACCCTATGGGGGCAATTCTATTCTATTCTACAGGGTCGCTAGGAGTCAGAATCAACTCGCCAGCATCGGGTTTGGTTTCTGGTTTTATACCCTGTACAAATGGTTGGATGAGTGTAACTGGTTAACATCTATTCATTATAGGTATGCTTTTTATCCTAGGTTCTACACTAGTCAAAATTTTGGTCCTTATTAGGATGAAACAGCTTAATGTGGAAGAAACAAAGAAACCAACAAATATCATAGATAGTAATTTCTCTTATAATAGAGCAATATACAGAATTATGTGTTCATAGTAATGAATGCTTAATTATTTTAGTGAATCAGGAACGCAGTTCGAAAAGAGGTGATTCTTGTGACAGTTGCAATATACATGAAAGAAAGTGTAAAGGAATGTTATAGACGTGTATAGGAGCATGCACACTATTTGGGGGCACTAGGAAGTAGTTCAAATATTGCTAGCTAGTATCACTATCCTGAAAATGAGTAGCATATTGATTTGTGTCAGCTAGCCAGGTTGTAACTCCAGATTTACATGTCAGCCTGGTTAAGTTTCCCAAACTCTCTATTGATAAGTTTCTCCATTCATGAAATATAAATAACAATTGTTCTTACTTGATAAGGTTATTTTCAGAATGAAATGAAGTATGTATAAAACAATTCACGGTCAGCACGTGGCCTACAATGAGCTGTCAATAAGTGTTAGCTGCCCTTTGGGAGGAAAAATTGTGTCAGTTGGGGTAGATTGTAACAATGCAAGAAAAAGAGGAAGGCTTTAAATCATAAAAATTTTGTTATTTTTGTTGTTAAACAGTGCCGTCAAATCAGTCTGACTCATAGCGACCCCATGTACAAAAGACAGAAACATTCGTCCTGCGCCATCCTCACAATTGTTGCTATGTTTGAGCCCATTGTGGTAGGCACTGTGTCTATTCATCTTGTTGAGGACCCACCGATTTTTCGCAGATCTTCTGCTTTAGCAAGCATGATATCCCTCTCAAGATACTTGTCTCTTATAATAACATATCTAAAGTACTTGAAGTCTCGCCATCCTCATTTCTAAGGAGCACTCATTCTGTACTTTTTTGAAGACAGATTTTTTCACCCTCCTGGCAGTCCATGGTATAGTCAATACCCTTTGCCAATGCCATAATTCAAATGCAAAAATTTTTCTTCAGTAATTTTTATTCCTTGTCCTGCTTTTGCATGCATATGTGGCAATTAAAAATATCATGGCTTGTGTGGGGCCCACCTTAGTCCTAAAACTGAGGTCTTTGTTTTTAACACTTTAAAGAGGTCTTTTGCAACAGATTTGCCCAATGCAATGTGTTGTATGATTTCTTTTTTCATTTGACCTTTTTTTGTATTGTCATTTAGATGAAGGTTTACAGAGCAGATTTGTTTCTCATTAAACAATTAATACACATATTGTTTTGTGACATGGGTTACCAACCCCATAACATATCAACGGTCTCCCTTCTCAACCTTGGGTTCCCTATTACCAGATTTCCTGTCCCCTCCTCCCATCTCATCCTTGCCCCTCGTTTCTGTGACCATTTACTCTCATTTTGTTTTATGAGCCTGTCTGATCTTTGGCTGAAGGGTGAGCCTCAGGAATAACTTCAGTACTGAATTTAAAATGTGTCCAGGGGGCATACTCTGGGTGTTTCTCCAGGCTCTGTCAGACCAGCAAATCTAGTCTTTTTTTTGTGAGTTAGAATTTTGTTGTACATTTTTCTCCAGCTCTGTCCAGGACCCTGTATTGTGATCCCTGTCAGAGCAGTAAATGGTGGTAGCCAGGCAACACGTAGTTGTCCTAGACTTAGTCTGGTGGAGGCTGTGGTAGTTGTGGTCCATTAGTCCTTTGGACTAATCTTTCACTTGTGCCTTTGGTTTTCTTCATTTTCCCTTGCTCCAGATGGGTGGGAGCAGTGGAGTATCTTAGATGGCCACTCAAGCTTTTAAAATGCCAGAAGCTACTCACCAAAGTAGGATGTAGAACATTTTCTTTATAAACTATGTTATGTCGATTGAGATAGATGTCCCCTGAGGCTGTGGTCACCAGCCCACAGCCCAGTAATTCAGTCCCTCAGAGAGTTTGGATCTGTCTATGAAGCTTCCATGTCCTTGCCTTGGTCAAGTTGTGCTGAATTCCCCCGAATTGTGTATTGTCTTACTCTTCACCAAATTTACCACTTATCTATTGTCTAGTTGGCATTTTTCCTTCCCCACCCCCCTCTTCCTAGGAACTATCAAAGATTGTTTCTTGCTGTGTGTAAGCCTTTTCATGAGTTTTTATAATAGTGGTCTCATACCGTATTTGTCCTTTTGTGATTAATTTATTACACTCAGCGTAATGTCCTCCAGATCCATCCATGTTGTGAGATGTTGCACAGATTCATCACTGTTCTTTGTTGTTGCATAGTATTCCATTGTGTGTATGTACTATAGTGGTTTATCCATTCGACTGTTGATGGCACTTAAGTTTTTTCCATCTTTTTGCTATTGTGAATAACGCTGCAATGAACATAGGTGTGCATATGTCTGTTGGTGGGATGGCTCTTATTTCTCTAGGATATATTCCTAGGAGTAGGATAGCTGTGTCATATGGTATTTCTATTTCTAGCTTTTTAAGGAAGCTGCCATATCATTTTCCAAAATGGTTGCACCATTTAACTTTCCCACCAGCAGTGCATAAGAGTTCCAGTCTCTCTGTGGCCCCTCCAACATTTGTTATTTTCAATTTCTTGGATTTGTGCCAGTAATGTCATGGTGAGACGGTATCTCATTGTAGTTTTGATTTGCGTTTCTCTAATGGTTAGTCATCTCGAGCATTTCCTCATATGTCTGTTAGCTGTCTGAATGTCTTCTTTAGTGAAGTGTCTAGTCATATCCTTTGCCCATTTTTTTAAATTGGATTATTTGTTTTTTTTGATGTAGAGGTGTTGGGTTTTCCTATAGATTTTAGAGATTAGACCTTTGTCGGATTTGCTATAGACAGTTTTTTTTTTCCCAGTCCGTAGGTTGTCTTTTTACCCTTTTGGTGAAGTCTTTTGATGAGCATAAGTGTTTAATTTTTAGAAGAAAAAAAAATTTTTTTCCCCAGTTATCTAGCTTATCTTCTGTTGTTTTTGTATTGTTAGTTATGGTTTGTATGCCATTTATGCCATGTATTTGGGCCTCTAGTGTTGACCCTGGTTTTTCTTCTATGATCTTTATAGTTTTGGGTTTTATATTCAAGTCTTTGATCCATTTGAATTAGTTTTTGTGTATGGTGTGACATATGGGTCTTATTTCATTTTTTTACAGGTGGACATCCAGTTTTGCCAGCACCATTTATTAAAAAGACTGTCTTTTCCCCATTTAATGGGCTTTGGACCTTTGTCAAAGATATAGTGACCAGGTGGGTGGACTTCTGTCTCGGCTCTCAGTTCTGTTCCACTGGTCAAAGTGTCTGCTGTTGTACCAGTACCAGTTTTTTTGACTACCATAGCTGTATAGTAGGCTCTAAGGTCAAGTAGCAGGGGTCCTCCTACTTTGTTCTTTTACTTCAATAGTGCTTTACTTACCTGGGGCCTCTTTCCTTTCCACATAAACTTAATGATTACTTTTTCCATCTCTTTGAAAAACGCTGTTGGTATTTGGATCAGGATTGCATTGCATTCTTAGATTGCTTTGGGTAGAATTAACATTTTCACAATGTTGAGTCTATCTATCCATGAACATGGTAGGTTTTCCATTTATGTAGGTCTATTTGGTCTCTTGACATAGTGTTTTGAATCTTTCTTTGTATAGGTCCTTTATGTCCCTGGTTAAATTTATTCCTAAGTATCTTGTTTTGTTTGTTTGTCTTTAGTTACTATGATAAATGGTGTTGCTTTCCTGATTTCCTCTTTATGATGTGTAGGAATCTGACTGATTTTTCTATGTGTATCTTTTATCGACCTGAAGGCAGTGGTTGGTGGGTGGATCTTTTATCCTGCTACTCTGCTGAATCTTTCTGTTAGTTCCAGCAGTTTTCTTGTGTAGGCATTTGGTTTCTTTATGTATAGTAATTTTACTTCTTCCTTACCAATTTGGATGTCCTTTATTTCTTTATCATGCCTTATTGCTCTAGCTAAGACTTCCAGCACAATGTTAAATAAGATTAGTCTTCTTGTTTTCAGGGGGGATCTTTTCATCCTCTCTCTGTTAAGAATGATGTTGGCTGTTGGATTCATATGAATGCCCTTTATTACGTCAAGGAATGTCCCTCTATTCCTGTTTTTCCTGGTTGGTTTCTGGCAGAGGCTGTCTTAAGTGCTAGATTCAGGTGGTTGTCCAATATTGTTTTTTAACTGAAGGACTCCCTTTAATAATTCTTATAAGTTTGGTTTGGTTTTTCCATATTTCTTTCATTGCTGTTTATCTGGAAATGTCCTAACTTTGCCATCATATTCGAGTGAGAGTTTTGCAGGATATATTATTCTTTGTTGGCAGTTTTTTTTTGCATCACTTGATTTCCTGACTGCTGTTTTCATGGGTGTTGGTTGTGAATCCAATTAAAATAAAATCATCGGCAACTTCAACATTTTCGCCTTTCGTCATGATATTGCTTATTTGTCCAGTTTTAGGATTTTTATTTTCTCTATGTTGAGGTTTAATCCACAAAAAAGTTTATATGCACTGAAAATGCACTGGCACTTAGTCTGGTAGGTCTGAACCAAAACCAAACTCACTGCCGTCTAGTCGATTCCAACTCATAGCGACCCTCTAGGGCAGAGTAGAACTGCCCGATAGAGTTTCCAAGGAGCGCTTGGCAGATTCGAACTGCCGACCTCTTGATTACCAGCCATAGTACTTAACCACAAAAATTTAGTGTGATTAGATTATTGAGGTAAAAATTCTATGTGTGTCATACCTAAAATAACTTTTCAAATCACATCAAATAGTTTAGAAACACGAACTATAGGTGATTCTGCAGCAGATGTTTCATATAGGATTTTCTTTTTTTAATATAAGCATTTATGTGGTCAGATATTTACTTCATAAAGATTTCTCTGCCAAATGTTCTGAGGTTAGATTTTGAGATGTTCGTGTTTAGAAAGACAAGTTGGAGGGCCAATGCTTTAAGCTCAATGAGGTATTCCAAATGTTTAAAACACAATAGTGGCAGTGAATCGAAAGCTCAGGGCGTGAACTCAAGAGATGTTTAGGAGAACAAACTGAGGGAAACTATTGAACATTTGCATATCTGGGATAAGTAAAAGAAAGTTATAAAATGTTTGTTCTTGGGCCTAACCTACTTTCTACTTCTGCACATAAACACTCAAGTATTTAATGCCTTTTAAAAGAGAAAGCTTTATTAATATACTGTCAGATTTTTTTAAAAAATCACCTGCAAAACATATGAGGTTCCAAACAGGGTATAATTTGGCATGACAGACACATGAGTGAAGAATTCACTAGATGGTGTAACTATTATACATATGGGCCTGAATAGATATCATTTAAGTTCAGATTTGTGTTAAAATTTGTTTTACAAACTTTCAAAGGAAGCATTGTGGGTCATCTACTTTTCCTTGGCAGAGAGAAGAGTGTGACGTTACGTGATTATATTCAAGGCCCTGAGAACCTCCATCCACACTGAGTTTGTTTCCTCAATTAGTTCCTTAAAAAAAAAAAAAAAAAAACTAGACCTTTTAACTTCTTGCACAAAAATCTTTCCAATAAGCAGAGAAAAGAAAATCCTTACTTTTAACATATAAAGAAGTAATTTGTGTGACAATATTTTTACAAAGAATAAGTGGGACAGAGATTTATTAAATATTATTGAAAGTAAGATTATTAATTTGAATTTGTTCTAAGATGCTAAGTTTAATCTTCACAGATTTGTTAAGAAAATAATATAAAATATATATTGGAAAATATACAACAGGAAATTTTAAAATTACACTAGAAATTATCGATTTAACACAATAAAGGCCTGGAATCAAGAAATAGACCAACTAAAAATGACATAAGACATATAGAAAATAAATTGCAAGAAGGAAAACAGAAGTCATCTATTTAAATTAAATTTAAATAGTGAAACAACTCAATTGAAAGGCAGAAGTTGGAAAATGCATGAAAAAGGAAACATGATACAAATATGCATCAGTCTACAACAGACACACTTAAGATTTGAAGACACAAATCGGGTGAAGATAAAGAACGGTGAAACATAAGCCCTCTGCTGTGAATTGAAAGTGTCACTGCAAGTGATGAAGTCTTATCCCTTATGCCTGTCAGTGTAACCTTGTTTGGGGAAATAGGGTTATTCTTTCAAGATAATATCAGAGTAAGGTAGGTTCTGATCCTAATAACTTCTGATAGAAGTATTATAAAAGGAGAGAACAGACAGGGAAATGTAGAGACTCACATAGGCAACAGAGACACCATGTGAAGATAGAGGCCAATGAGCCTACATGTATCCAAGGACTGTCAAAAAAAGCCAGGGGCTACAAGAAGCCAGAAGAGAGAGGAGGATATTCCCCCAGAACAAAAAGAGAAAGATAATAGCCCTGCCAGTACCCTAAATTTGGACCTCTAACCTCCAAAATTGTGAGAGAATATATTAATGTGTTATGGAAGCCCTAGGAAACTAAGACACCAAGCGAGCAGTATCAGAGGAAAGCTGAATTAGCTATACTAATATCTGACATATTAGACTTTGAGTAAAAAAAGTTACCAGACAAGAAGAACATTTAAAAATTATAAAAGTGTTAATCCATTGGGAAGATCAAGTAATTAGGAAAATATACATTGGAGTGGAAGCCAAGATGGAAGACTAGTCAGATGCACATCAATCCTGGATCCCTGAACCTTAAATGAAGGGTTAAAGTATTAGATGGAAGTTACTGAGAACAAGAAACTGATATAAAACGGAGCAGGAATAGAGATACAGAGTGGAGATTCTCTTGCCAAACGGCATGACTCAGCGTGGCCATCTTGGAATAAAACCAACAACCCCGCATACAGAAAGGCACCTCCACAGGATTCCCAATAAGAGATAGAGGCACAACACAGGCATACCCAGGGCTAAGTAAGATCACATTGCTGCCTGCAACTCAAGGAGGAGACCAAAATCTTTCCAGTGGAAACTACAGGGGAACAATCCTACACTCCCCACCCCTCTGGGGAACAGCAGCTATAACCACCCCATCCTGGCAACCCCAAATGCCAGGAACCACAGTACCAACCCACCCTGTTGCCCTCCTCCATTTGGCATCCTCTGCCCCTGCCTTTGCCCCCCACCTCTTCCACCTTCTGGCTGTGGCCCCAGTGGGACCTGGCCCAAACCCTGGCCCTTTCCTGTAGGCTCCAGATGACTCCTGCCACCCACTGTGGCCCCAAGGGGACTAGACATGAACCTCAGGCCCTTCCCTGACAGCTCCAGACATCTACTGCCGCCTCCAGACATCTACTGCCACCAGCCTCACCCCAGAGGGTACACAAGCAGGATTCCAGACTCTTCCTCATTGGCTCTGGGCCCCTTGTGCTGTCCACCACGGCCCCAAGGAGACCCGGTTAGGAGCCCAGGCCCCTCCCTGCCTGCAACAGAAACCACAACACCACCCATCTGGTGAAAGAGATCAAGGAAAATGCAGACAAAACTAACCAATATATAGCCAAAGTCAAAGAAAACACAGACAAATCAATAAGAGAGTTCAGAAAAAATAATACAGAATAAAATTTCAAAATTAATAATTAGAAATCTTACAAAAACAGCAATTACAAATCAAAATGATAATCAACAAGATTTCAGAAATGACAGTATCATAAAAGGTTTGAGGAGCAGGTTTGAAACAATGGAAGACAGGATCAGAGAAACTGAAAACAAATCTTTGGATGCCAATTTGAGAAAAGTCAGAGAAAAGAATGAAGAAAAATGAAGAAACCATGAGAACGATGTGGGATACAATCAAGAGCAAAATTTTGTGAGTGATTGGAATTCCAGAATAGGGGGAGAAAATGGAAAACACAGAAGATCATTCAAGATTTGCTGACTGAAAACTTTCTTAGTATGAAAGATGAAATCTAACTATCTGAGAAGTTCAACAAACCCCATATAGGATTGTTGTTGTTTGGTGCTGATGAGTCAGTTCTGACTCATAGTGAGCCTATGTACCACAGAAAAAAAACACTGCCTAGTCCTGTACCATCCTTATAATCATTGTTATGCTTGAGGCCCTTGTTGCAGCCACTGTGGCAATAGATCTCATTAAGAGTCTTCCTCTTTTCCACTGACCCTGTACTTTACCAAGCATGATGTCCTCCAGGGACTGATCCCTCCTGACATGTCCAAAGTATGTAAAATGCAGTCTTGACATCGTTGCTTCTAAGGAGCATTCTGGTTGTACTTCTTCCAAGACAAATTTGTTCATTGTTTTGACAGTCCATGGTATATTCAATATTCTTTGCCAACACAATTCAAAGGCATCAATTCTGTTTCACTCTTCTAATTCGCTGTCCAGCTTTCAAACACATAAGAAGTGGCTGAAAATACCATGGCTTAGGTCAGGTGCACCTTAGTCTTCAAGGTGACATCTTTGCTTTTCAACACTTTAAAGAGGTCATTTGCAGCAGATCTGCCCAATGCAATGCAGCTTTTGATTCTTTGACTACTGTTTCCATGGGTGTTGATTGTGTATCCAAGTAAAATGAAATCCTTGACAACTTCAACCCTTTCTTCATATTTCAGAGTGTGGTTTATTGGTCCAGTTGCAAGGATTTTCTGTCTCCTTTATTTTGAGGTGTAATCCATCTTGAAGGTCTTTGATCTTCATCAGTAAGTTCTTCAGTTCCTCTTTACTTTCAGCAAGCAAGGTTGTGTCATCTGCGTAATTCAGGGTGTTAAGGAGTCATCTTCTAATCGTGATGCCCCGTTCTTCTTCATATAGTCCAGCTTCTCAGCATACAGATTGAAAAGGTATGGTGAAAGGATGCAAACCTGACGCACACCTTCCTGACTTTAAACCATTCAGTATCCCCTTGTTCTGTCCAAACAACTGTCTCTTGGTCTATGTACAGGTTCCTCATGAGCACGCTTAAGTGTTCTGGAATTCCTATTCTTCATGATGTTATCCATAATTTGTTATGATCCACACAGTTGAATGCCTTCTCATAGTCCATAAAACACAGGTAAACGTCTTTCTGATATTCTTTGGTTTCAGCCAGGATCCATCTGACATCAGCAATGATATCCCTGGTTCCACGTCCTCTTCTGAATCTGGCCTGAATTTCTGGCAGTTCTGTGTCAATATATTGCTTCAGCCACTTTTGAATGATCTTCAGCACAATTTTGCTTACATGTGATATTAATGGTATTGTTTGATAATTTCCTCATTAGGTTGGATCCCCTTTCTTGGGAATAGGCATAAATATGGATCTCTTCCAGTCAGTTGGCCAGGAAACTCTCTTCCAAATTTCTTGGCATAGATGAGTGAGCACTTCCAGTGCTGCATCCATTTGCTGAAACATCTCAATTGATAGTCCGTCTATTCCTGAAGCCTTGTTTTTCCTCAGTGACTTCAGTACAGCTTGGATATCTTCCTTCAGTACTATCGGTTCCCGATCATTTGCTACCTCTTGAAATGGTTGCCCCCCGACTAATTCTTTTTGGTGTAATGACTCTGTGTATTCCTTCCATCTTCTTTTGATGCTTCCTGCATTGCTTAATATTTTCCCCATAGAATCCTTCACTACTGCAACACGAAGCTTGACTTTTTTCTTCAGTTCTTTCAGCTGGAGTAATGCTGAGCGTGTCCATCCCTTTTAGCTTTCTATCTCCAGCTCTTTCTACAAGCCGCCCTTTGAAGTCTTCTGTTCAGTTCTTTTACTTTGTCATTTCTTCCTTTTGCTTTAGCTGCTCGATGTTTGAGCGCAAGTTTCAGAGTCTCCTCTGACATCCATCTTGGTCTTTTCTTTCTTGCCTGTCTTTTCAATGACCTCTTGCTTTCTTCACATATGATATCCTTCATGTGATTCCACAACTCATCTGTCCTTTGGTCGTTAGTGTTCATCGCATCAAATCTATTCTTCAGGTGGTCTGTAAATTCGGGTGGGATATACTCAAGGTCATATTTTGGCTCTTGTGGATTTGCTCTGATTTTCTTCAGTTTCAACTTGAACTTGCTTAAGAGCAATTGATGGTCCGTTCCAGACTCAGCCCCTGGCCTTGTTCTGACTGATGATATCAAGCTTTTTCATCATCTTTTTCCACAGATGTAGTCAATTTGATTCCTGTGTATTCCATCTGGTGAAGTCCATGTGTATAGTCACTGTTCATGTTGGTAAATATCCTCTTTGTTTACTATCCTTTTTGTTAGGCAGAGATAAATCTACTGTGGTGTATTCAAGAGAGAATCAGAAAATCTGTTTAAAAAATACTGTTATTGATTCTGTGTAAATAGCTTAATTACTAGGCTGTTAGGATGAACACATTTGAAGAGACGTCAGAAAAATATCTCTGTAAAAGCCCCCTGTGTGCTGATTAGAAAGAGAAAGAGATCCAACAAGGCTTACATTTGTTATTAAATGTTCCTGGATTTTAATGTGAGCAAGGTCTCCAATGACATTGAGAAAGCAAAGAAAAATTATGGGTTTGGAAGATACAAGTATTTTATTGCAAAATTCATTCCTATTACCTTTTAGGTTAATGATACAGAAGAAACAATTCACAATGTGTCTGTAAACAAAACTCTTGTGGAATTCATAGACAGTAATTATTTTTAGTATTCTATTGTTTTGTGTACAAAGAATTAGTACAGAATCCATTACATCATGAGTGCTAGACCATAGTATTAAACCAATTAAATTCAGAATTACAGCAAAAGAAAATGTTCATGTGGGTCATGATAAAGTTTCAATGAACATATCTGAAAGAGCATTTGCATTTGTCTAATAGAATGGCTCCGTGAACAAAAATTCACAATAATTTTCATTAAAAATTCCACTGGCACACATTTATGCATTAATAAAGGCTTGGGTACATTATTGGTGCCCTGATGGCACAGTGGTTAAGAGCTCAGCTGCTAACCAAAAGGTCAGTGGTTCAAATCCACCAACTGCTCCTAGGAAGCCACATGAGGCAGTTCTACTGACACGATTCGGCTCAATTTGGTTTGATTTGGGTCTATTCGGCTCGGTTTGGCTGTATTTGGTCCTATTTGGCGCTATTCAGCTCTATTCAACTCTTTTCTACTCTGTTCATCTCTGTTCGACTCCATTCGACTCGATTCCACACCATTCTACTCCATTCTACACTATACTATCCTGCAGAACCCTACCCCACCCTTCCCTATCCTAATCTAGTCTGTTCTTTTCTATTCTGTTCTATTCTATTCTCGTTTTCTATTTTCTCTATTCCATCCTATGCTAGTCTACCATACCCTACACTAAACTGACCTATGCTGTTCTATTCTATTTTCTTCTATTTCCTCTGTTCCACCGTATGCTACCCTACCCTATGCTACCCCACTGTACCGTACCCTACTACTTAGGGGTACTCAATAAGGGTACTAATTAGGGTACTAGCTTGGACGAGGGGACTACTTAAGGCAAGGGTACTAGTTCAGGCTACTAGTTAAGTTAAGACCAGGGTACTACTTAAGAGTACTAGTTATGTAAGTGTATTATTTAAGGGTACTAGTTAAGGCCAGGATACTACTTCAGGGTACTAGTTCAGGCATGGGTACTTGTTGAGGGTACTGGTTAAGGCAGGGGTACTAGTTGACATTACTAGTTAAGAGTACTAGTTAATGCTAGGGAACTAGTTAAGGCAAGGGTACTAGTTAAGACTACTAGTTAAGGCAAGGGTACTAATTCATTCTACTAGTTAAGGTAAGGGTACTAGTTTGGATTACTGATTTAGGGTACTTGTCAAAGCAATGGTACTACTCAAGGCTAGTTGTCTAGGCTACTGATTTATGCCACTAGTCTAGCTGACTGGCCCAGCTTACTAGTCTAGGCTACTACTCTAGCCTTGTGTACTCTACTGTAGTCTACTTTCGTCTACCCTATCATAAACTACCCTACCCTAACCTATTCTATTCCAATTGATTCGATTCAAAGCATTTTGATGTGATTGGTCGTGATTATGTTTGAATCGGCTCGATTCAGCAACATCAGCTCGATTCAGCTTGATTTGGTTCGAATTGCTTCGATTCTGCTCGTTTCAACTCGATTTGGCTCGGTTCAGCCTTATTCAGCCCCATTTGGCTCGATTCGACTCTTTTCTACTCTATTTGTCTCTTTTTGACTCCATTCTACACTATTCTACTCTATTCTGTTCTACCCTACTCTAATCTAATCTATGCTAATCGATTCGATTGGACACGATTCAAAGCAATTCGACGCGATTCATCTCGTTTTGTTTCCATTTGGCTCGATTCGGCTAGAATTGGCTCTATTCGGCTATATCCTGCACTATTTGACTCTCTTCTTCTCAATTCTACTCTACTCTTCTCTACTTTGCTCTTTTTACCCTACTGTACTATATTCTATTCTTTCAATTCTGTACTGTTCTGTTCTATTCTAGTCTACCCTCCCTGCCCCTAGCCTACCCTTCTCTAGTCTATTTGATTAGATTCGATTTGACGCATTTCCACGCGATTCAACGCGATTAGGCTTGAATCAGCTCGATTCGGTTCGAATCGGCTCCATTCGGCTCGATTTGGCTTGAATTGCATCGATTCTACTGGATTCTGCTCGATAAGGCCAAATTTGACACTATTTGGCCCTATTCTGCTCTATTCGACTCTTTTCTACTCTATTCATCTCCATCTGTCTCTACTGGACTCCATTCAACTCCATTCCACACCATTCTACACTATTCTCTATT
This sequence comes from Loxodonta africana, assembly GCF_030014295.1. Taxonomy (NCBI): domain Eukaryota; kingdom Metazoa; phylum Chordata; class Mammalia; order Proboscidea; family Elephantidae; genus Loxodonta; species Loxodonta africana. Next base: position 632,443 of record NW_026975636.1, on the reverse strand, counting down.
CTATTCTACCCTTCCCTATCCTAATCTATTCTAATCCATTCGATTTGATTTGAGCCAGTTAGAAGCGATTCGATGCAATTCGTCTTCTTTTGTCTCCATTCGGCTCAATTTGGCTATATTCTGCACTATTTGACTCTTTTCTACTCTATTCTATTCTGTTGTATTCTTCTATTCTGTCTCTCCTATGCTGTTGTACTCTCTTCTATTCTACCCTACCCAAACCTACTGCACCCCACCCAAATCTACCCTGCTTTAATCTATTTGATTCAATTCGATTCAATTCGACGTGATTTGAGAGGATTCGACTCGATTCGATGAGATCCGAAGGCATTTGAAGGGATTTGAACAGATTTGACGAGATTCCATGCGATTCAATGTGATTCAGTAGGATTCTATGAGATTTGATGCAATTCGAAGTTATTCGACCTGATAAAATGGGATTCAACACGAAATGAAGCAATCTGACCTTGTTTGATGCAAAACTATGTGACTTGATTCGATTTGATGTGATTCGATGTGATTAGACACTATTCGGTGACAGTCAGTGCGATTCTGCTTGATTCAGCTCAGTTAGGTGCGATTCAGCACTATATGGCTCTTTTTGGCTGTATTCTGATCCCTTCAGCTCTATTCGTCTCTATTCGGCCTATTCAGCTCTATTCGACTCTACTCTTTTCCCCTCTATTCTATTCCTTCTGTTCTAATCTCTTCTATCTTACTCTACTCTGTTCTATTCTACCCTCCCAACACCTACTCTAATCTATACTTTTCGATTGGACTTGACCTATTTAACGCCATTCGACGTGATTAAGCTTGAATCGGCTCGATTCGCATGGATTTGGCTCTATTCGGCTCATTTAGGATCCATTCACCTCGTTTTGGCTTGAATCGCCTTGATTCTGCTCGATTCGGCCTTATTCAGCCCTATTCTGCTCTATTCGATTCTTTTCTACTCTATTCATCTCTATTCGACTCCATTCTATTCCATTCCACACCATTCTACACTATTCTCCTCTATTCTATTCTACCCATCCCTATCCCAATCTATTCTAATTGATTCAATTTCATTTGACCCGATTTGAAGGGATTCAATGCGATTCGTCTTGTTTTGTCTCCATTCGGCTCAATTCGGCTAGGTTCTGCACTATTTGACTCTTTTCTACTCTATTCTATTCTGTTGTATTCTTTCTTTCTGTTCTGTTCAGTTCTCTCCTATTCTGTTGTACTCTATTCTATTCAACCCTACCCAACCCTACTTCACCCCACCCAAACCTACCCTACTTTATTTGATTCAATTCGATTCAGTTCGACGCGATTTGAGAGGATTCGACGGGATTTGACGAGGTCCGAAGCATTCCACGGGATTCAAAAAGATTTGACGAGATTCCATATGATTCGACGTGATTCAGCAGAATTCTATGAGATTTGATGCAATTCGAATTTATGTCACATGATACAACGCGATTTGCAGTGATTCGATGACATTCGATGCAATTCGACACAATATGAAATGATTCGACACGGTTTGACACAAAATGATGTGATTTGACGCTATTCCGTGAGTCGGTGCGATTCTGCTTGATTCAGCTCAATTAGGTGCGATTCGGCACTATACGGCTCTTTTCAGCTCTATTCAGCTCCATTCAGCTCTATTTTCTCTATTTGTCTCTATTCGGCCTATTCGGCTCTATTCAACTCTATTCGAGTCTATTCAACCCTACTCTTTTCCACTCTTTCTATTCTGTTCTAATCTCTTCTCTTCTACTCTACTCTATTCTATTCTACCCTCCCCTTCCCTCCCCTTCTCTAATCTATACGTTTCGATTGGATTCGACGTGATTAAGCTTGAATCAGCTCGATTCAAATCGATTTGGCTCTATTCGGCTCAATTAGGCTCCATTCGGCTCAGTTAGGCTCCTTTCAGCTCGTTTTGGCTTAAATTGCTTCAATTCTGCTCGATTTGGCCTTTTTCGGCCCTATTCTGCTTTATTCGACTCTTTTCTACTCTATTCGTGTCTATTTGACTCCATTCTACTCCATTCTATTCATTCTACACCATTCTACACTATTCTGCTCTACCCTACCCTACACCACTCTAATTTAATCGAGTCAACGTGATTCCTCTCATTTCTTCTCCATTCGGCTCTGTTCGACTCTATTATACTCTAGTCTACTCTATTGTACTCTAGTCTACTCTTTATTCTATTGTAATATTTCTATTCTGTTCTGTTCTATTCTACTCTATTCTACCCTACCCTATTCTACACAACTCTAATCTATTCTAATCCATTTGATTGGAGTTGAATCAACCCATTCCGTAGCGATTCTGCTCGATTTTGCTCTAATCAAATCTCTTCTACTCTATTCCCCTCTACTCTACTCTAGCCTACTCTTTGCTGTATTCATTCTGTATTCTATTCTGCTCTGTTCTATTCTATTCTACTCTATTGTACCCTACCGTACCCTACCCTATTCGAACCTCCCCTACTCTAATCTATTCAATTCAATTCGATAAATTTTGACGTGATTTGGGTCGAATCAGTTCCTTTCATGTCCATTCGGCTCCATTTCTCTCCAACAGTGTCGATTCGGCTTGATTAGGCTCGATTCGGCTCCATTAGGCTCGATTCGCTGGATTCGGCTCGATTTGGCTCAATTCAGCTCGATTGGGCCCTCCTCGGCCCTATTCAGCACTATTCAGCTCTATTCAGCTCTTTTCTACTCTATTTGACTCCATTCGCTTCCATTGCTCATGATTCTACTCCATTCTACTCTACCCTACTCTAATTTACTGTAATTGATTCGATGGGATTCAACATGATTTGTCTCGTTTCATCTCCATTTGGCTGAATTCGACTGTATTCAACTCTGTTCTACTCTACACTATTCTGCTCTGCTCTACCCTTTTCTACTCTATTCTATTGCACTCTTTGTATTCTCTTCTACTGTGTTCAATTTTATTTTACTCTATTCTATCCTACCCTACTCTAATCTATTCTACTGGATTCGATTCCATGCATTTCGATGCGATTCGGCTCAAATCGGCTCCATTGCACTCCATTCATCCCCCTTCAGCTCAAACCGGTCCGATTCAGCTCTAATCGGCTCCATTCGGCTCTAATAGGCTCTATTCAACTCTATTCGGCTCTATTAGATTCTACTGAACTCTATTATCTCTTTTCGACTGCAATACACCATTCTGCTCCATCCTTCTCTATTCAATTGTATTGTACTCTAATCTACTCTAGCCTATTCTAATCGATTGGATGTGATTTGACTTGAATCGATGGAGTTCAATGTAATTCGATGGGATCTGACGCGATATGGCACGATTTCGTAGGCTTCGGTGTGATTCATCTTGATTTCTATCATTTCGGCTCTTTTTGGCTCTGTTTAGCTGTATTTGGCTCTATTCGGCAATATTCAACTCTATTCTACTCTACTCTTCTATACTCTACAGCACTTGACCCTATTGTATTCTTTCAGTTCTGTTCTGTTCTGCTGAATTCTATTCTACCCTACCGTACACTAACCTTACCTGCCCTACACTAATCTGTTTGATTCGATTCGACACACTTTAATGTGATTCGACAAGATTTGTCTCGATTTAATTCGAATTTGGTCAATTCGGCTGCATTCAGCTCTGTTTGGCTCTATTCAACTCTATTTGACTCTTCTCTACTGTACTTGTCTCTACTTAATTCTATTCTATTCTTTCTATTGTGTTGTGTTCTGTTCTATTCTAACCCCTCCTACCCTACACTCCTGTACTCTAATCTATTTGATTCGATTCAATGCATTTCACCCCGATTCCATGTGATTAGGCTTGAATCAGCTCTATTTTTCTTGAATCAGGTCAATTCGGCTCGATTCTGCTCAGTTCAGCATAATTATTCTCAATCCAAACTTATTCGGCCCTGTTCAGCTCTATTCAACTCTTTTCTACTTTATTCATCTCTATTTGGCTCCATTCAACTCCATTCCACACCATTCTACTCTGTTCGACTCCATTCTACACTATTCTACTCTATTCTATTCTGTTCTACCCTACCCTACTCTAATCTATTCTAATCCATTCGATTCATCACGATTTGCCTCTTTCCCTCTCCATTCGACTCAATTCAGCTCGAATTGGATCTATTCATCTATATTCTGCACTACTCAACTCTGACTATTCTACTCAACTCTACTCCATTCTACTCTTTGTATTCTCTTCTATTCTACTCTTTTCTATGCTTCTGTGCACTACCCTACCGAATCCCAGCCTAACCTACACTACTTTTATCTGTTCAATTTATTCAATTCCATTCAATTCGACCCCATTTGACACAATTTGACGGAATTCGGTGAGATTCCATGAGATTCGACGGGTTTTGGTGGGATTGGATGGAATTCAATGAGATTCGATGCAATAGGATGCGATTAGGTGCAATTTGGCTTGATTTAGCTCGGCTCATTTTGTTTGTCTCTATTTGGCTTGTTCCAGCTCCATTCGCCTACATTCAGCTCAAATCTGGTCGATTTGACTCCATTTGGCCCGATTCGGTCCTATTTGGCCGTATTTGGCGCTATTCGGCTCTCCAGTTCTTTTCTACTCTATTCATCTCTGTTCCCCTCCATATGAATCCATTCCACACCATTCTATCCTATTCTATTCTACAGAACTCTAAACCACCCTACTCTATACTAATCTAGTCTGTTCTTTTCTATTCTGTTGTATTCTATTCTCGTTTTCTATTTTCTCTATTCCATCCTATGCTACTCTACCATACCCTACACTAAACTAACCTATGCTGAACCTAATGCTGTTCTATTCTATTTTATTCTATTATCTCTGTTCCACCATATGCTACCCTACCCTATGCTCCCCCACCGCACCATACCCTACTACATAGGGGTACTCAATTAGGGTACTAATTAATGATACTAGGTTGGGCAAGGGTACTAGTTCAGGCTATTGTACTAGATAAGATTACTAGTTAAGGCAAGTGTACTAGTTAAGACTACTAGTTAAGGAAAGGGTACTAGTTAAGGCTACTAGTTAAGGCAAGTATACTAGTTAAAGGTACTAGTAAGGCAAGGGTACTGGTTAACACAACTAGTTAAGGAAGGGTACTAGTTAAGGTCAGGGTACTACTTGAGGCTACTGGTTAAGGCAAGGCTACCAGTTAAGGGTACTAGTTCATGCAATGCTACTAGTTAAGGGTACTAGTTAAGGCAAGGGTACTAGTTCAGATTACTTATTTAGGGTACTTGTCAAGGCAAGGGTACTGATCAAGGCTAGTTGTCTAGGCTACTGATCTATGCCACTACTCTAGCTGACTAGTCCAGCTGACTAGTCTAGGCTACTACTATAGCCTTCTCTTGTCTACTCTGCTGCAGTCTACTTTTGTCTACCCTAGTCTACCCTATCATAAACTACCCTACCCTAACCTGTTCTAATCTATTCGATTTGATTCATTGCAAAGCATTTCGATGCGATTGGACTCGATTATGCTAGAATCGGCTCGATATGGCTCGATTCGGCACCATAAGCTCGATTCAGCTCGATTTGGCTCAAATCGCTTCGATTCAGCTCTTTTTGACTGGATTTGACTCGGTTCAGCCTTATTCGGCCCTATTTGGCTCGATTCTACTCTTTTCTACTCTATTTGTCTCTATGCGACTCCATTTTACTCCAGTCTACGCTATTCTGTTCTACCCTACCCAACCCTACTCTAATCTATTCTAATGGATTCGATTCGATGTGATTCGAAGCAATTAGACGCGATTCATCTCGTTTTGTTTCCATTTGGCTCGATTCGGCTAGAATTACCTCTATTCAGCTATATCCTGTACTATTTGACTCTATTCGATTCTATTCTACTCTGTTCTCTCCTTTGCTCTACCCTACTGTCCTATATTCTGTTCTTTCTAGTCTGTATTGTTCTATTCTATTCTACCCTCCCCGCCCCTCCCCTCCCCTTCTCTAATCTATTTGATTTGATTTGATTCGACGCATTTCCATGAGATTCGACGCCATTAGGCTTAAATCAGATTGATTCGCTTCAAATCGGCTCGATTTGGCTCCATTTCACTCCATTCAGCTTAATTTGGCTCGAATCACATTGATTCTCCTGGATTCTGCTCGATTAGGCCTTCTTTGGCCCTTTTCGGCCCTATTCTGATCTATTCGACTCTTTTCTACTCTATTCACCTCTATCCGTTTCTATTTGACTGCATTCTAATCCATTTCACACCATTCTACACTATTCTCCTCTATTCTATTCTGTATTGTTCTGTTCTATTCTACCCCTCCTTAACCTAATCTATTCTAATTGAGTTGATTTGATTTGACCCGATTCGAGGCGATTCAAAGCGATTCGTCTTGTTTTGTCTCCATTCGGCTCAATTCGGCTAGGTTCTGCACTATTTGACTCTTTTCTACTCTATTCTATTCTGTTGTATTCTTTCTATTCTGTTCTGTTCTCTCCTATTCTGTCGTACTCTATTCTATTCTACCCTACCCAACCCTACTACACCCCACCCAAACCTACGCTACTTTAATCTATTGGATTCAATTCGATTCAGTTCAACGCGATTTGACAGGATTCGAAGGGATTTGACGAGGTCTGAAGGCATTCGACAGGATTCAAAGAGATTTGATGAGATTCCATGCGATTTGACGTGATTCAGCAGAATTCTATGAGATTTCACGCAGTTCGAAGTTATTCCACGTGATACGAAGCGATTCGCCGTGATTCGATGACATTCGATGCAATTCAACTCTGTATGAAGCGATTCGACATGGTTTGACACAAAACGATGTGATTCGACATTATTCAGGGACGGTCGGTGCGATTCTGCTTGATTCAGCTCGATTAGGTGTGATTCAGCACTATACGGCTCTTTTCGGCTCTATTCAGCTACATTCAGCTCTATTTCCTCTATTCGTCTCTATTCAGCCTATTCAGCTCTATTTGACTCTATTCGAGTCTATTCGACCCTAATCTTTTCCACTCTATTCTATTTTATTCCTTCTATTCTGTTCTAATCTCTTCTATTCTACTCTATTCTATTCTAACCTTCCCTCCCCTTCTCTAATCTATACGTTTCAATTGGATTTGATGCATTGAATGCGATTCGACGTGATTAAGCTCAAATCGGCTCAATTCAAATCGATTTGGTTCTATTCAGCTCAGTTAGGCTCCATTCAGCTCAATTAGGCTCCACTTGGCTCGTTTTGGCTTGAATTGCTTTGATTCTGCTCGATTCAGCCTTTTTCGGCCCTATTCTGCTCTAATCGACTCTTTTCTACTCTATTCGTCTCTATTTGACTCCATTCAATTCATTCCACACCATTCTACACTATTCTGCTCTACCCTACCGTAACCACTCTAATTTACTCTAATCTATTCGACGCGATTCCTCTCATTTCGTCTGCATTCGGCTGTATTCAACTCTACTCTATTATACTCCAGTCTACTCTAGTCTACTCTTCTCTATTCTATTGTGTTGTTTCTATTCTGTTCTGTTCTATTCTACTCTATTCTACCCTACCCTATGCTACACAACTCTAATCTATTCTAATCCATTTGATTGGATTTGATTCAACACATTTCAACATGATTTGGCTCAATTTGGCTCTGTTCAAATCTCTTCTACTCTATTCCCCTCTACTCTACTCTAGCCTACTCTCTTCTGTATTTGTTCTGTATTGTTCTATTCTGTTCTGTTCTATTCTATTCTGTTTTATTCTATTCTACTCTACTCTATTCTACCCTACTCTACCCTACCATACCCGAACCTCCCCTACTCTCATCTATTCAATTCGATTCGACGAATTTTGACACGATTCGGTTCAAATCAGTTCCATTCGTGTCCATTCAGCTCCGTATGGCTCAAAGAGTGTCGATTTGGCTTGATTAGGCTCGATTCGGCTCCATTAGGCTCAATTCACTGAATTCGGCTCCATTTGGCTCAACTCAGGTCGATTCGGCCCTCCTCGGCCCTATTCAGCACTATTCGGCTCTATTCAGCTCTTTTCTACTCTATTCAACTCCATTCGCTTCCATTGCACATGATTCTACTCCATTCTACTCTACCCTACTCTAATTTACTGTAATTGATTCGATGGGCTTCAACATGGTTTGTCTCATTTTGTCTCCATTTGGCTCGATTCGACTCTGTTCTACTCTACACTATTCTGCTCTGCTCTACCCTTTTCTACTCTATTCTATTGTATTCTTTCAATTCTCTTCTACTGTGTTCAATTCTATTTTACTCTTTTCTATCCTACCCTACTCTAATCTATTCTACTGGATTCGATTCCATGCATTTCGATGCGATTCGGCTCAAATAGGCTCCATTGTACTCCATTCATCCCCCTTCAGCTCAAACCGGTCCGATTCAGCTCTAATCGGCTCCATTCGGCTCTAGTCAGCTCTATTCAGCTCTAATAGGCTCTATTCAGCTGTATTAGACTCTACTTAACTCTATTACCTCTTTTCAACTCCATTAGACTCCATTAACTCCATTCTATACCATTCTATTCCATCCTTCTCTATTCTATTGTATTGTACTCTAATCTACTCTAGTCTATTCCAATCGATTGGATGTGATTTGACTTGAATCGATGGGATTCAATGTAATTCAATGGGATCCGACGTGATACGGCACGATTCCGCAGGATTCGGCGCGATTCGTCTTGATTTCTATCACTTCGGCTCTTTTTGGCTTTATTTGGCTGTATTTGGCTCTATTCGGCACTATTCAACTCTATGCTACTCTACTCTTCTGTACTCTACAGTACTTGACCCTATTCTATTCTTTCAGTCCTGTTCTGTTCTATCCTGTTCTGTTCTACTGCATTCTATTCTACCCTACCCTACCCTAACTTACCCTGCTGTAATCTGTTCTATTCTATTCGACACACTTGAACGGGATTCTACCTGACTCGGGTCCTATCGGCTCGATTCAGCTCCTTTCTGCACCATTAAACTTGATTCGGTTCTACTCGGCTCTTTTCCACTCTATTCGGCTTTTTGGCAGTATTTGACTCTATTTGACTCTACTCTATTCTTTCTATTCTGTTCTATTCTACTCTATTTTATTCTACCCTACTGTACCCTAACCTTACCTGCCCTACACTAAACTATTTGATTCTATTCGACTCATTTCAACGAGACTCGACATGATTCGTCTTGATTCACCTCGAATTTGGTGGATTCAGCTGCATTCAGCTCTGTTAGGCTCTATTCAACTCTATTTGACTCTATTCTACTGTATTTGCCTCTACTTAATTCTACCCCATTCTATCCGTTGTGTTCTGTTCTGTTCTGTCCTATTCTAACCCCTCCTACCCTACCCTCCTCTACTCTAATCTATTTGATTTGATTCAATGCATTTCAAAGTGATTCCATGTGATTAAGCTTGAATCGGCTTGACTTAGCTCTATTTGGCTTGAATCAGGTCAATTCGGCTCGATTCTGCTCAATTCAGCATAATTAGGCTCGATCGAACCTTATTCGGCCCTGTTGGGCTCTATTCAACTCTTTTCTACTTTATTCGTCTCTATTTGGCTCCATTCAACTCCATTCCACACCATTCTACTCTGTTCTACTCCATTCTACACTATTCTACTCTGTTCTACCCTACCCTACTCTAATCTATTCTAATCCATTTGATTCATCACGATTTGCCTCTTTTCCTCTCCATTCGACTCAATTCAGCTCGAATTGGATCTATTCATCTATATTCAGCACTATTCGACTCTCACTATTGTACTCAACTCTACTCCATTCTACTTTTTGTATTCTCTTCTGTTCTACTCTATGCTACTCTATTCTATTCTTCTGTGCCCTACCCTACCGAATCCCAGCCTATCCTACACTACTCTAATCTGTTCAGTTTAATTTGATTCCATTCAATTCGCCCTCATTTGACACAATTGGACTGGATTCAGTGAGATTCCACTAGATTCGACAGGTTTTGGTGGGGTTTGATGGAATTTGACAAGATTCGATGTGGTAGGATGCATTTAGGTGCGATTTGGCTCGATTTAGCTCGGGTCATTTTGTTTGTCTCTATTTGACTCTTTTTAGCTCCATTTGGCTCCATTGAGCTCGAATCTGGTCGATTCGACTCGATTCGGCTCGATTTGGCTTGATTCAGCTCTATTCGGCCCTATTTGACCCTATTCAGTGCTATTCGGCTCTATTCAACTCTTTTCTACTTTATTCATCTCTATTCAACTCCATTAGACTCCATTCCATTCCATTCTATTCTACAGGGGTACTCAATAAGGGTGCTAATTAAGGGTAGTAGTTCGGGTAAGGGTACTACTTAAGGCAAGGGTACTAGTTCAGGCTACCAGTTAAGCCCACTGTAGTAGTTATGGTACTAGTTAAGGCAAGGGTACTAGTTAAGTGTGCTAGTTAAGGCAAGGGCAGTATTTAAGGTTACTTGTTCAGGCAACAGTACTAGTTAAGGCTACTAGTTAATTCAAGGGTACTAGTGAAGACTACTGGTTAAGGTAAGGGTACTAGTTAAGGTCAGGTTGGTAGGTAAGGCTACTAGTTAAGGGTACCAGTAAGGCAACGGTACTAGTTAAGGCTACTAGTTAAGGCTACTAGTTAAGGCTACTAGTTAAGGCAAGGGTACTAGTTCAGGGTACTAGTAGGCAAGGGTGCTAGTTAAGACTACTTGTTTAGGCAAGGGTACCTGTTCATATGACTAATTTAGGGTACTTGTCAAGGCAAGGATACTATTCAAGGCTAGTTGTCTAGGCTACTGATCTATGCCACTAGTCTAGCTGACTAGTCCAGCTGACTAGTCTAGGATACTACTCTAGCCTTCTCTTGTCTACTCTACAGTAGTCTACTTTCGTCTACCCTAGTCTACCGTATCATAATCTACCCTATCCTAACCTATTCTAATCGATTTGATTCAATTCAAAGCATTTCGATGAGATTAGACGCGATTATTCTTGAATTGGCTCGATTCGGCACCATCAGCTCGATTCAGCTCAAATCGCTTCGCTTCAGCTCGTTTCGACTCGATTTGGCTCAATTCAGCCTTATTAGGCCCTATTCGGCTTAACTCGACTCTTTTCTATTTGTCTCTATTTGGCTCCATTTGAATCCATTCTACTCTATTCTGTTCTACCCTACCCTGCTCTAATCTATTCTAATGGATTTGACTCGACACGATTCAAAGCATTTCGACGCGATTCATCTCGTTTTGTTTCCATTTGGCTCGATTCGGCTAGAATTGGCTCTATTCAGCTATGTCCTGCACTATTTGACTCTATTCGACTCAATCCTACTCTACTCTTCTCTACTTTACTCCTCTACTCTACCTTACTGTACTATATTCTATTCTTTCTGTTCTGTACTGTTCTGTTCTATTCTATTCTACCCTCCCTGTCCCTACCCTACCCTTATCTCATCTATGATTCGATTCGACGCATTTCCACGCGATTCGACGCCATTAGGCTTGAATCAGCTCGCTTCAGTTCGAATCGGCTCGATTTGGCTCCATTTCACTCCATTTGGCTTGATTTGGCTTGAATTGCATCGATTCTGCTGGAATCTGCTTGATTGGGCCTTCTTTGGCCCTATTCGGCCCTATTCTGCTCTATTCGACTCTTTTCTACTCCATTCGTCTCTATCCATCTCTATTTGACTCCATTCTATTCCATTCTACATCATTCTACACTATTCTCCTCTATTTTATTCTACCCTTCCCTACCCTAATCTATTCTAATTGATTCGATATGATTTGAAACGAATCAAAGCGATTCAATGCGTTTTGTCTCCATTAGGCTCAATTCAGCTATGTTCTGCAATATTTGACTCTTTCTATATTCTGCTGTATTCTTTCTATTCTGTTCTGTTCTCTCCTATTCTGTTGTACTCTATTCTATTCTACCCTACCCAACCCTACTGCACCCCACCCAAACCTACCCTACTTTAATCTATTTGATTCAATTTGATTCAGTTCGACGAGATTTGACAGGATTCGATGGTATTTGATGAGATCCGAAGGCATTCGATGGGATTCAAAGAGTTTTAATGAGATTCCATGCGTTTCAACTAGATTCAGCAGAATTCTATGAGATTTGACGCCATTCGAAGTTATTCGACGTGATACAACGCGATTCGCCTTGATTCGATGACATTCGACGCAATTTGACGCAATATGAAGCGATTCGACCCGGTTTGATGCAAAATGATATCATTGGATGTGACTCAACATGATTTGATGCGATTCGACGCTATTCGGCGACAGTCGGTGCGATTCTGCTTGATTCAGATCGATTAGGTGCGATTCGGCACTATACGGCTCTTTTTCGGCTGTATTCAGCTCCATTCACCTCTATTCGTCTCTATTCGGCCTGTTAAGCTCTATTCGAACCTACTCTTTTCCAATCTATTCTATTCCTTCTAATCTGTTCTAATCTCTTCTATTCTATTCTACCCTCCCCTCCCCTACTCTAATCCATACGTTTCGATTGGATTTGACACATTTAATGTGATTCAACACGATTAAGCTTGAATCTGCTCAATTCAGACCTATTTGGATCTATTGGCTCAATTAGGCTTCATTTGGCTCGTTTTGGCCTCAATTGCTTCGATTCTGCTCGATTTGGCCTTATTTGGCCCTATTCTGCTCTATTCGACTCTTCTACTCTATTCGTCTCTATTTGACTCCATTCTACTCCATTCCTTTCATTCCCCACAATTCTACACTATTCTGCTCTACCCTACCCTACCCCTCTCTAATGTACTCTAATGGATTTGATGCGATTCCTCTCATTTCATCTCCATTCGGCTCTATATTTTTTTTCTATTATACTCTATTCTACTCCTCTCTATTCTATTGTTTCTATTCTGTTCTGTTCTATTCTACTCTATTCTACCCTACCCTATACTACCCAACTCTAATCTATTCTAATCCATTTGATTGGATTTGACTCAACCCATTTTGACATGATTCGGCTTGATTCGGCTCTATTTGGCTCTGTTCAAATCTATTCTACTCTACTCTATTCCCCTCTACTCTACTCTAGCCTACTCTTTTCTGTATTCGTTCTGTATTGTTCTGTTCTATTCTATTCTATTCTGTTTTATTCTATGCTACTCTAGCCTATTCCACCCTACCCTATCATACCTGAACCTCCCCTACTCTAATCTACTCAATTCGATTCAACAAATTGTGACGCGATTTGGGTCAAATAGGTTCGATTCATGTCCATTCAGTTCCATTTCGCTCGAATAGTGTCGATTCAGCTTGATTAGGCTCGACTCGGCTCCATTAGGATCGATTTGCTGGATTCGGCTCGATTTGGCTCAATTCAGCTCAATTCAGCTCTCTTTGGCCCTATTCGTCTCTATTCGGCTCTTTCCTACTCTATTTGACCCCATTCAATTCCATTGCACACCATTCTACTCCATTCTTCACTATTCTACTCCACCCTACTCTACTGTAATTTATTTGATGGGATTCGACGCTATTTGTCTCATTTCGTCTCCGTTTGGCTCAATTCGACTCTATTTGACTCTGTTCTACTCTACTCTACACTATTCTGCTCTGCTCTACCTTTTTCTACTCTATTCTGTTGTATTCTTTCTATTCTCTTCCTCTATGTTCAATTCTATTCTACTCTTTTTTATCCTACCTTACTCTAATCTATTCTACTGGTTTTGACTCCACGTACTTTGATGGGATTCGGCTCAAATTGGCTCCATTGCACTCCATGCATCCCCCTTCAGCTCAAATCAGTTCGATTCATCTCTAGTCGGCTCCATTCGGCTCTAGTCAGCTCTATTCAGCTCTAATATGCTCTGTTCAGCTCTATTCGGCTCTATTAGACTACTCAACTCTATTATCTCTTTTCGGCTCCATTACACACCATGCTTCTCCATCCGACCCTATTCTTCTGTATTCTATTGTCTTGTACTCTACCCTTTTCTAGTCTATTCTAATCGATTGGATTTGATTTGACTTGAGTCGATAGGATTCAATGCAATTCGACGGGATTTGATGCGATATGGCACGATTCCACAGGATTCAGTGCGATTCTTCTTGATTTCTATCGCTTTTGCTTTTTTTGGTTCTATTTGGCTGTATTTGGCTCTATTAGGCAATAGTCAACTCTATTCTATACTCTACACTACTTGACCCTATTCTATTCTTTGTTCTGTTCTATTCTATCCTGTTCTGTTCTACTGCATTCTATTCTACCCTACCCTACCCTAAGTTACCCTACTGTAATCTGTTCTATTCTATTCAACACACTTGAATGGGATTCAACCTGATTCAGGTCATATCAGCTCGATTCAGCTCCTTTTTGTGCCATTAAACTCGATTCGGTTCTATTTGGCCCTTTTCCTCTCTATTCGGCTCTTTTCAGCAGTATTCGACTCTATTTGACTCTAGTCTAGTCTATTCTTCTCTATTCTTTCTGTTCTGTTCTATTCTACTCTATTCTATTCTACCCTACCCTAACCTTACCTGTCCTACACTCATATATTTGATTCGATTCGACACAATTCAATGCAATTTGACACGATTCGTCTCGATTCACCTCGAATTTGGTTGATTCAGCTGCATTCAGCTCTGTACGCCTTTTTCTGGTTCTATTCAATTCTATTTGACTCTATCTTATTATGCTCGACTCTATTTAATTCTATTCTATTCTATCTATTGTGCTTTGTTTTGTTCTATTCTAACCTCTCCTACCCTACCCTCCTCTACTCTATTCAATTAGATTCAATGCATTTTGACCAGGCCAGGGTAGTAGTTAAGGATACTAGTAAAGGCAAGGTTACTAGTTAAAGGTACTAGTAAGGCAAGGCTACTAGTTAAGCCTACTAGTCAAGGCAAGGCTACTAGTTAGTTCAAGGGTACTAGTTAAGTCAGCTAGTTAAGGCAGGAGTACTAGTTAAGGCTATTAGTTAAGGCGAGGGTACTCGTTAAGGCAAGTGTACTAGTTAAGTCTACTGGTTAAGGCAAGAGTACTAGTTAAGGCTAGTTGTTAAGGCAAGGCTACTACTTAAGGGTACTAGTTAAGACAAGGGTACTAGTTCATGCTACTTGTAAAGGCCACTAGTTAAGGGTACTAGTAATGTAAGGGTACTAGTTAAGATTACTGGTTAAGGCAAGGGTACTAGTTCAGGTTACTAATTTAGGGTACCTTTCAAGGCAAGGGTACTATTCAAGGCTAGTTGTCTAGGCTACTGATCTATGCCACTAGTCTAGCTGACTAGTCCAGGTTACTAGTCTAGGCTATTACTTCAGCCTTCTCTTGTCTACTCTACTGCAGTCTACTTTTGTCTACCCTAGTCTACCCTATCATAAACTACCCTTCCCTAACCTCTTCTATTCTAATCGATTTGATTCTATTCAAAGCATTTCTATACGATTAGACGCAATTATACTTGAATCGGCTCGATTCAGCGTCATCAGCTCGATTCAGCTCGATTTGGCTAGAATCGCTTTGATTCAGCTCGTTTCGAATCGATTTGGCTCTGTTCATCCTTATTTGGCCCTATTCGGCTCGATTTGACTCTTTTCTAATCTATTTGTCTCTATTCGACTCCATTTGACTCCATTCTGCTCTATTCTGTTCTACCCTACCCTACTCTAATCTATTCTAGTGGATTCGATTCGACACAATTCGAAGCAATTTGACACGATTCGTCTCGTTTTGTTTTCATATGGCTCAATTCAGGTAGAACTGGCTCTATTCAGCTATATCCTGCAGTATTTCACTCTATTCGACTCTATTCGACTTAATCCTATTCTACTCTTCTCTACTCCTCTGCTCTACCCTACTGTACTATACTCTTATTCTTTCTATTCTGTACTGTTTTATTAGATTCTATTCTACCCTCCCCGCCCCTCCCCTACCCTTATCTCATCTATTTGATTCAATTCAATTTGATGCATCTCCACAAGATTCGACGCGATTAAGCCTGAATCACCTCGATTTGGTTCAATTCGGCTAGATTTGGCTCCATTTCACTCCATTCGGCTTGATTTGGCTTGAATTGCATCAATTCTGCTGGATTCTGCTCGATTAGGCCTTCTTTGGCCCTATTCTGTTCTATTCGGCTCTTTTCTACTCTATTCGTCTCTATCCGTCTCTATTTGACTCCATTCTATTCCATTCCACACCATTCTACACTATTCTCCTCTATTCTATTCTACCCTTCCCTACCCTAATCTATTCTAATTGATTTGATTTGATTTGAAACGAATCAAAGCAATTCAATGCGTTTTGTCTCCATTCAGCTCAATTCAGCTATGTTCTGCACCATTTGACTCTTTTCTACTGTATTCTATTTTGTTGTATTCTTTCTATTCTGTTCTGTTCTCTCCTATTCTGTTGTACTCTATTCCATTCTACCCTACCCAATCCTACTGCACCCCACCCAAACCTACCCTACTTTAATCTATTTGATTCAATTCGATTCAGTTCCACACGATTTGACGGGAATCGACGGGATTCAACGAGATTGGAAGGTATTTGATGGGATTCGAGGAGTTTTAATGAGATTCCATGCGATTTGACGTGATTCAGCAGAATTTTATGAGATTTGACACAATTCGAAGTTATTCGACGTGATACGATGCGATTTGCCGTGATTCGATGACATTCGTTGCAATTCGACACAATATGATGCAATTCGACCAGGTTTGACTCAAAATGATATGACTGTACGTGATTCGATGTGATTCGACGCTATTCAGTGACAATCGGTGCGATTCTCCTTGATTCAGATCGATTAGGTGCGATTCGGCACAATACGGCTTTTTTCGGCTGTATTCAGCTCCATTCAGCTGTATTCGTCTCTATTCGACTCTATTTGACGTCTACTCTTTTCCACTCTATTCTATTCTATTCCTTCTATTCTGTTCTAATCTCTTCTATTCTACTCTATTCTATTCTACCCTCCCCTTCTCTAATCTATACGTTTCGATTGGATTTGACGCATTTAACGCGATTCAACGTGATTAAGCTTGAATCGGCTCGATTCGGATAGATTTGGCTCTATTCGGCTCAGTTATGCTCCATTTGGCTCGTGTTGGCTTCAATTGCTTCGATTCTGCTCAATTCGGCCTTATTTGGCCCTATTCTGCTCTATTCGACTCTTTTCTACTCTATTCGCCTCTATATGACTCCATTCTACTCCATTGTATTCATTCCACACCATAATACACTATTCGACTCTATTCTGCTCTACCCAACCCTACACCACTCTAAGTTAGTATAATCGATTTGACACGATCCCTGTCATTTCATCTCGATTTGGCTCTATTCAGCTCTGTTCAACTCTACTCTATTATACTCTAGTCTACTCTTCGCTATTCTATTGTACTGTTTCTATTCTGTTGTGTTCTACTCTACTCTACCCTACCCTACCTGAATCTCCCCTACTCTAATCTATTCAATTCAATTCAACGAATTTTGATGAGATTCGGGTCGAATCCATTTGATTCGTGTCCATTCAGCTCCATTTGGCTCGAGTAGTGTCGATTCAGCTTGATTAGGCTTGATTTGGCTGCATTAGGCTTGATTCACTGGATTCGGCTGCTTTTGGCTCATTTCAGCTCGATTCGACCTTCCTCGGCCCTGTTCGGCTCTATTCAGCTCTTTTCTATGCTATTCGACTCCATTCGATTCCATTGCACACCATTCTACACTATTCTAATCTACCCTACTCTAATTTACTGTAATCGATTCGATGGGATTCGATGTCATTTGTCTCATTTCCTCTCCATTTGGCTCAATTCGACTCTGTTCTACTCTACTCTACACTATTCTGCTCTGCTCTACCCTTTTCTACTCTATTTTATTGTATTCTTTCTATTCTCTTCTACTGTGTTCAATTTTATTCTACTCTATTCTACTGGATTCGATTCCATGCATTTCAATGGGATTCGGCTCAAATCGGCTCCATTGCATTCTAGTCGGCTCTGTTCATCTCTAATAGGCTCTATTCAGCTCTATTTGGCTCTATTAGACTCTACTCAAATCTATTATCTCTTATCGACTCTGTTCAACTCCATTCTACACCATTCTAATCCATCCTACTCTATGCTTCTCTATTCTATTTTATTGTACTTTACCCTACTCTAAAAAAAAATCTAGTCTATTCTAATTGATTGGATTTGATTTGACTTGAATCGATGTGATTCAATGCAATTCAACGGGATTTGACGCGATATGGCATGATTCCGTGGGATTCGGCCTGATTCATCTTGATTTCTATTGCTTCAGCTCTTTTTGGCTCTATTTGGCTGTATTCGGCAATATTCGAACTGTTCTACTCTACTCTTCTATATTCTACTCGACCATATTCTATTCTTTCTGTTCTGTTCTATCCTGTTCTGTTCTACTGCATTCTATTCTACCCTACCCTAACTTACCCTACTGTAATCTATTCTTTTCTATTCAAAACAATCGAACGGGATTTGACCTGATTCGTGCCGTATCTGCTCGATTCAGATCCTTTTTGGCCATTAAACTCGATTCGGTTCTACTCAGCCCTTTTCCACTCTATTCGGCTCTTTTCGGCAGTATTCAACTCTATTTGACTGTAGTCTACCCTACTCTATTCTTTCTGTTCTGTTCTAGTCTCCTCTATTCTATTCTACCCTACCCTACCCTAACCTTACCTGCCCTACACTAATCTCTTTGATACGATTCGACACAATTATATGCGATTTGTCATAATTCGTCTCGATTCACCTCGAATTTGCTCGATTCGGCTGTATTCAGCTCTGTTCAGCTCTTTTCAGCTCTATTCATCTTGATTTGACTCTATTCTACTGTACTTGGCTCTACTTAATTCTATTCTATTTCTATTGTGTTCTGTTTTGTTGTGTTCTGACCTCTCCTACCCTACCCTCCTCTTCTCTAATCTATTCAATTTGATTCAAGGCATTTTGACGCGATTCCATGTGATTAGGCATGAATCGGCTTGATTTAGCTCTATGTGGCTTCAATCAGGTCAATTCAGCTCGATTCAGCATAATTAGGCTTGATTCAACCTTATTCGGCTCTGTTCAGCTCTATTCAACTCTTCTACTTTATTCATCTCTATTTGGCTCCATTCGACTCCATTCCACACCATTCTACTCTGTTTGACTCCATTCTACACTATTCTATTGTATCCTATTCTGTTCTACCCTACCCTACTCTAATCTATTCTAAACGACTCGCTTCAATGTGATTTGTCTCGTTTCCTCTCCATTCGACTCGATTCAGCTCGAATTGGATCTATTCATCTCTATTCTGCACTACTCGGCTCTGACTATTCTTCTCTACTCAACTCTACTCCATTCTACTCTTTGTATTCTCTTCTCTTCTACTCTATGCTACTCTATTCTATTCTTCTGTGCACTACCCTACCAAATCCCAGCCTAACCTACACTATTCTAATGGGTTCAATTTAATTCGATTCCATTCAATTTCGACCTGATTTGACACAATTCGACGGGATTTGGTGAGATTCGACGGGTTTTGGTGGGATTTGATGGAATTCGACAAGATTCGATGCTATAGGATGCGATTAGGTGAGACTTGGCTCGATTTATTTCTGTTCATTTTGTTTGTCTCTATTTGGCTCGTCCCAGCTCCCTTCGGCTACATTCAGCTCGAATGTGGTCAATTCGACTCGATTCGGCTCGATTCGGGTCTATTTGGCTCTATGCAACTCTTTTCTAATCTATTCATCTCTGTTCGACTCCATTAGACTCCATTCCACACCATTCTACTCCATTCTACACTAGTCTATTCTATAGAACCCTACTCCACCCTTCCCTATCCTAATCTGTTCTTTTCTACTGTTGTATTCTATTCTCGCTTTCTATTTCCTCTATTCCATCCTATGCTACTCTACCATACCCTACACTAAACTAACCTACCCTGGCCAATGCTGTTCTAGTCTATTTTCTCTGTTCCAGCGTATACTACCCTACCCTACGTGACCCCACCACACCATACCCTACTACTTAGGGGTACTCAATAAGGACACTAATTAAGGGTACTAGTTGGGGCAAGGGTACTACTTAAGGCAAGGTTGGTAGTTTGGGCTACTAGTTAAGGCTAGGGTACTAGTTAAGGTTACTAGTAAAATCAATTGTACTAGTTAAGACATCTAGTTAAGGCAAGGCTATTAGTTAAGGTAAGAGGACTAGTTATGGCTACTAGTTAAGGCAAGGGCAGTAGTCAAGGCTACTAATTAAGGCAAGGGTACTAATTAAGGAAGGGTACTAGTTAAGACTGCTAGTTAAGGTAAGGTTACTAGTTGAGGCCAGGTTACTAGTTGAGAATATTAGTTAAGGGAAGGCTATTAGCTAAAGGTACTAGTAAGGCAAGGGTACTAGTTAAGACTACTAGCGAAGGCAAGAGTACTAGTTAATACAAGGGTACTAATTAAGGCTACTAGTTAAGCAACGGTAGTAGTACAGATTACTAACTTAGGGTACTTGTCAAGCCAAGGGTAGTATTCAAGGCTAGTAATCTAGGCTACTGGTCTTTGCCACTAGTCTAGCTGACTAGTCCAGCTTACTACTCTATGCTACTTCTCTAGCCTTCTCTTGCTGACTCTACTGTAGTCTACTTTCATCTACTCTTGCCTACCCTATCATAAACTACCCTACCCTAAGCTCTATTGTAATATATTCGATTCAATTTGATTCAAAGTATTTCAATGACATTGGACGCAATTATGCTTGAATCAGCCCTATTCGGCTCGATTCAACTCTTTTCTACTCTATTTGTCTCTATTCGACTGCATTTGACTCCATTCTACCCTATTCTATTCTACCGTACCCTACACTACTCTAATCTATTCTAATGGATTCGATTCGAC
The DNA here is from genome assembly GCF_030014295.1 of Loxodonta africana. NCBI lineage: Eukaryota > Metazoa > Chordata > Mammalia > Proboscidea > Elephantidae > Loxodonta > Loxodonta africana. The sequence goes on along the minus strand of NW_026975636.1, from coordinate 611,576 downwards.
GAAATTCGAAGCAATTCGACACGATTCGTCTCGTTTTGTTTCCATTTGGCTCGATTCGGCTAGAATTGGCTCTATTCAGCTATATCCTGCACTATTTAACCCTATTCAACTCTATTTGACTCAACTCTGCTCTACTCTTCTCTGCTCTACCTTACTGTACTATATTCTATACTTTCTATTCTGTCCTGTTCTATTCTATTCTACCCTCCTCTCCCCTCCTCTCACCTATTTGATTCGATTTCATTCTACGCATTTCCACGCGATTCGAGGCGATTAGGCTTGAGTCAGCTCGATTTGCTTTGAGTCGGCTCGATTTGGCTCCATTTCACTCCATTCGGCTCGATTTGGCTCTAATTGGGTCGATTCTGCTGGATTCTGCTCGATTAGGCCTTCTTTGGCCCTATTCGGCCCTATTCTGCTCTATTCGACTCTTTTCTACTCTATTCATCTCTATCCGTCTCTATTCTGCTCCATTCTATTCCATTCCACACCATTCTACACTATTCTCTATTCTATTCTACCCTTTCCTACTCTATTCTAATTGATTTTATTTGATTTGACCTGATTCAACACAATTCGTCTCGTTTTGTCTCCATTCGGCTCAATTCGGCTCTGTTCTGCACTATTTGACTCTATCCTTCTCTACTCTATTCTATCCTGTTGTATTCTTTCTATTCTGTTCCGTTCTGTTCTCTCCTATTCTGTTGTACTCTATTCTATTCTACCCTACCCAACCCTACTGCACCCCACCCAAACCTACCCTACTCTAATCTATTTGATTCAATTCAATTCAGTTCGACGCGATTTGACAGGATTTGACGGGATTCGACGAGTTCCGAAGGCATTCGACGGGATTCGAAGAGATTTGACCAGATTCTATGCTTGATTCAGCTCGATTAGGTGCGTTTTGGCACTATAGTGCTCTTTTCGGCTGTATTCAGGTCTATTCGTCTCTATTCGGCCTATTCGGCTCTATTCGACCCTACTCTTTTCCACTCTATTCTATTCCTTCTATTCTGTTCTAATCTCTTCTATTCTACTCTATCCTCGTCTACCCGTCTCTAATCTATATGTTTCGATTGGATTTGATGCATTTAACACGATTCGATGCGATTAAGCTTGAATCGGCTCGAATCGGATTCGACTTGGCTCTATTTGGCTCAATTAGGCTCCATTCAGCTCGTTTTGGCTTGAATCGCTTCGATTCTGCTCGATTCGGCCTTATTCGGTCCTATTCTGCTCTATTTGACTCTTTGCTACTCTATTCACCTCTATTTGACTCCATTCTATTCATTTTACACCATTCTACACTATTCTACTCTATTCTGCTCTACCTTACCCTACACGACTCTAATTTAATCAATTTGACATGATCCCTCTCATTTCATCTCGATTCAGCTCTATTCAGCTGTATTCGACTCTATTATACTCTAGTCTACTCTTCTCTATTCTGTTGTTTCTATTATGTTCTGTTCTATTCTACTCCATTCTACCCTACCCTATAATAGCTACCCAACTCTAATCTATTCAAATCCATTTGATTGGATTTGATTCAACCCATTTTGACGCGATTCGGCTCGATTTGGCTCTATTGGAATCTATTCTATTCTACTCTAGTCCCCACTGCTCTACTCTAGCCTACTCTTTCCTGTATTCGTTCTGTATTGTTCTGTTCTACTCTATTCTGTTTTATTCTATTCTACTTGACCCTATTCTACCCTACCCTACCATACCCGAAACTCCCCTGCTCTAATCTATTTGATTCAATTCCACGAATTTTGACCCGATTCAGGTCGAATCGGTTCGATTCGTGTCCATTTGGCTCCATTTGGCTCGAATGGTGTCGATTCAGCTTGATTAGGCTCGATTCAGCTCCATTAGCCTCGATTCACTGGATTCGGCTCGATTTGGCTCAATTGAGCTCAATTCGGCCCTCTTCGGCACTATTCGACTCTATTCGGCTCCATTTGATTCCATTGCACAGTATTCTACTCCATTCTACACTATTTTACTCTACCCTACTCTAATTTGCTGTAATTGATTCGATGGGATTCTACACAATTTGTCTCGTTTCATCTCCATTTGGCTTGATTCAACTCTTTTTGACTCTGTTCTATTCTACTGTACGCTATTCTGTTCTGCTCTACCCTTTTCTACTCTATTCTATTGTATTCTTTCTATTCTCTTCTACTGTGTTCAATTCTACTCTATTCTATCCTACCCTACTCCAATCCATTCTACTGGATTCGATTCCACGCATTTCAATGGGATCCAGCTCAAAATGGCTCCATTGCACTCCATTCATCCCCCTTCAGCTCAAATCGGTTCGATTCAGCTCTAATCAGCTCCATTCCACTCTAGTCGGCTCTATTCGGCTCTAATACACTCTATTCAGCTCTTTTTGGCTGTATTAGACTCTTCAACTCTATTATCTCTTTTTGACTGGATTCAACTCCACTCAAGTCCGTTCTACACCGTTCTACTCCATCCTACTCTATTCTTCTCTATTCTATTGTATTGTACTCTACCCTACTCTAGTCTATTCTAATCGATTGGGTTTGATTTGACTTGAATCAATGGGATTCAATGCAATTCTATGGGATTTGATGCAATATGGCAGGATTCCACGGGATTCAGAGTGATTCGTCTGGATTTCTATTGCTTTGGCTGATTTTGGCTCTATTTGGCTGTATTTGGCAATACTTGAGTCTATTGTACTCTACTCTTCTATACTCTACTCAACCTTATTCTGTTCTTTCAGTTCAGTTCTATGCTGTTCTGTTCTACTGCATTCTATTCTACCCTAACCTACCTTAACTTACCCTACTGTAATCTGTTCAATTCTACTGGACACACTTGAACGCGATTCGACCTGATTCCGGCCATAACAGCTCGATTCAGCTCCTTTCTGCTCCATTAGACTCAATTCGGCTCTACTCAGCTCTTTTCCGCTCTATTCGGCAGTATTCAACTCTATTTGACTGTAGTCTACTCTACTTTGTTCTTTCTATTCTGTTCTATTCTACTCTATTCTATTCTACCTTACCCTACCCTAACCTAGTTTGCCCTACACTAATCTATTTGGTTCGATTCGACACATTTCAACGCAATTCGAAATGATTCTTCAGCGTTCACCTCGAATTTGATCGATTTGGCTGTACTCAGCTCTGTTCGGCTCTTTTCAGCTCTATTCAACTCTATTTGACTCTATTCTACTGTATTCGACTCTACTTAATTCTATTCTATTCTTTCTGTTGTGTTCTGTTGTATTCTAACCTCTCCTACCCTACCCTCATCTACTCTAATCTATTCGATTCGATTCAATACGTTTTGAACCGATTCCATGTGATTAGGCTTCAATCAGCTTGATTTAGCTCTATTTGGCTTGAATCAGGTCAATTCGGCTCGATTCTGCTCGATTCAGCATAATTAGACTCGATTCCACCTTATTCGGCCCTGTTCGGCTCTATTCAACTCTTTTCTACTTTATTCTTCTCTATTTGGCTCCATTTGACTCCATTCCATACCACTCTACTCTGTTCTACTCCATTCTACACTATTCTACTCTATCCTTTTCTGTTTTACCCTACCGTAATCTAATATATTCTAATCGATTCAATGCATCGCGATTTGTCTCGTTTCCACTCCATTAGCCTTGATTCAGCTCAAATTGGATCTATTCACCTATATTCTGCACTACTTGACTCTGACTATTCTACTGTATTCAACTTTACTCTATTCTACTCTGTATTCTCTTCTGTTCTACCCTATGCTCCTCTATTCTATTCTTCTGTGCACTACGCTACCGAATCCCAGCCTAACCTAACCTACACTACTCTAATCTGTTCAATTTAATTCAATTCTATTTAATTCGACCCAGTTTGACACAATTCGATAGGATTTGGTGAGATTCTATGAGATTCAACGGGTTTTGGTGGGATTTGATGGAATTCGTCGAGATTCGATGCAATAGGATGCAATTAAGTGCGATTTGGCTCGATTTAACTCGGCTCATTTTGTTTGTCTCTATTTGGCTCGTTTCAGCTCCAGTAAGCTACATTCAGCTCGAATCTGGTTGATTCGACTTGATTCGGCTCGGTTTGTCTCCATTCGGCTCGATTCAGCTTGATTCTGCCCTATTTGGCCCTATTCTGTGCTATTTGGCTCTATTCAACTCTTTTCTACTCTATTCATATCTGTTTGACTTCATTAGACTCCATTCCACACCATTCTACTCCATTCTACACTATTCTATTCTACAGAACCCTACCCCATCCTACCCTATCCTAATCTAGTCTGTTCTTTTCTATTCTGTTGTATTCTATTCTCCTTTTTTATTTTCTCTATTCCATCCTATGCTACTCTACCATACCCTACACTAAACTAACCTACCCTGACCTATGCTATTCTACTCTATTTTATTCTATTTTCTCTGTTCCACCATATGCTACCCTACACTACGCTACCCCACCGTACCATACTCTACTCCTTAAAAAAAAAAAAAAACTTAGGGGTACTCAATAAAGGTACTAATTAAGGGTACTCAATAAAGGTACTAATTAAGGGTACTCGTTTGGGCTAGGGTACTACTTAAGGCAGGGGTACTAGTTCAGACTACTAGTTAAGGCAGGGGTACTAGTTAAGGCTACTAGTTAAGGCAAGATTACTAGTTAAGGCTACTATTTAAGGCAATGGTACTAGTTAAGGCCAGGGTGCTGATTAAGGCTACCAGTTAAGGCAAGGCTACTAGTTAAGGCTACGAGTTAAGGGTACTAGTTAAGGTGAGGGTACTAGTTAAAAGTACTAGTAAGGCAAGGGTACTAGGTAAGGCAAGAGTACTAGTTCAGAATACTAATTTAGGGTACTTGTCAAGGCAAGGGTTGTATTCAAGGCTAGTTGTCTAGGCTACTGTTCTATGCCACTAGTCTAGCTGACTAATCCACCTTACTAGTCTAGGCTACTACTCTAGCCTTCTCTGGGCTACTCTACTGTAGTCTACTTTCGTCTACCCTTGTCTAGCCTATGTTAAACTATCCTACCCTAACCTCTTCTGATCTATTCGATTTGATTCGATTCAAAGCATTTCAATGCGATTGGACGCGATTATGCTTCAATCAGCCCTATTAGGCTCGACTCGACTGTTTTCTACTCTGTCTCTATTCGACTCCATTTGACTCCATTCTACTCCATTCTGTTCTACCCTACCCTACTCTAATGGATTCGATTCGACGTGATTTCAAGCAATTCGACGCGATTCATCTCGTTTTGTTTCCATTGGGCTCGATTTGGCTAGAATTGGCTCTATTCTGATATATCCTGCACTATTTGACTCTATTTCAGCTCAATCCCACTCTACTCTCCTCTGCTCTACCTACTGTACTATATTCTATCCCTTCTATTCTGTCCTGTTCTATTCTAGTCTACCCTCCCCACCCCTTCTCTAATCTATTTGATTCGATTCAATTCGATGCATTTCCACGCGATTCGACGCGATTAGGCTTAAATCAACTCGATTCGGTTCGATTTGGCTCCATTTCACTCCATTCGGCTGTAGTTCGGTTGAATTGCATCAATTCTGCTGGATTCTCCTCGATTAGGCCTTCTTTGGCCCTATTCAGCCCTATTCTGCTCTGTTCAACTCTTTTCTACTCTATTCATCTCTATCCGTCTTTATTCGACTCCATTCTATTCCATTCCACACCATTCTACACTATTCGCCTCTATTCTATTCTACCCTTCCCTACCCTAATCTATTCTAATTGATTCGATTTGATTTCACCCGATTCGAAGTGATTCAACGTGATTCGTCTTGGTTTGTCTCCATCGGCTCTGTTCTGCACTATTTGAATCTATTCTATTCTGTTGTATTCTTTCTATTCTGTTCTGTTCTCTCCTATTCTGTTCTACTCTATTCTATTCTACCCTACCCAACCCTATTGCACCCCACCCAAACCTACCCTACTTTAATCCATTTGATTCAATTCGATTCAGTTTGTGGTGATTTGACAGTATTCAATGAGATCCAAAGGCATTTGACGAGATTTGAAGAGATTCCATGCAATTCGACGTGATTCAGTAGAATTCTATAAGATTTGATGCAATTCGAAGTTATTCAATGTGATATGACGCTATTCAGTGACGGTGCGATTCTGCTTGATTCAGCTCGATTAGGTGAGTTTCGGCACTGTACGGCTATTTTCGGCTCTATTCAGCTCCATTCAACTCTATTTGTCTCTATTCAGCCTATTTGGCTCTATTCGACCCCACTCTTTTTCACTCTATTCCTTCTATTCTGTTCTAACCTCTTCTTCTCTACTCTATTCTATTCTACCCTACCCTTCTCTAATTTTATGTTTCAATTGAATTTGATGTATTTAACGTGATTCGATGCAATTAAGCTTGAATCGGCTCGATTCGGATCAATTTGGCTCAGTTAGGCTCCATTCGGCTCGTTCTGGCTTGATTGCTTCAATTCTGCTCGATTCGGCCTTATTTGGCCCTATTCTGCTCTATTCGACTCTTTTCTACTCTATTCGTCTCTATTTGACTCCATTCTATTCATTCCACACCATTCCATTCTACACTCTTCTGCTCTACCCTACCCTACACTACTCTAATTTACTCTAATCGATTAGACGCAATTCCTCCCATTTCGTCTCCATTCGGCTCTATTCAGCTCTATTATACTCCAGTCTACTCTATTGTACTCTTCTCTATGCTATTGTATTGTTTCTATTCTGTTCTGTTCTCTTCTACTCTATTCTACCCTACCCTATGCTACCCAACTCTATTCTAACCCATTTAATTGGATTTGATTCAACCCATTTTGAAACACTTCGGCTTCATTTGGCTCTGTTCGAATCTATTCTACTCTACTCTATTCCCCTCTACTCTACTCTAGCCTACTCTTTTCTGTATTTGATCTGTATTGTTCTGTTCTCTTCTATTCCATGCTATTCTATTCTACTCTATTCTACCCTACCCTACCCTACCTGAACCTCCCCTACTCTAATCTATTCAATTCGATTGGACGAATTTTGACGCGATTCGGGTAGAATCAGTTCCATTCGTGTCCATTCGGCTTCATTTGGCTCGAATAGTGTTGATTCAGCTTGATTAGGCTCGATTCGGCTCCATTAGTCTTGATTCACTGGATTCAGCTCGATTTGGCTCAATTCAGCTCGATTCGGCCCTCTTCGGCCCTATTTGACTCTCTTCGGCTCTTTTCTACTCTATTTGACTCCATTCGATTCCATTGCACACCATTGTACTCCATTCTACACTATTCTAATCTACCCTACTCAAATTTACTGTAATTGATTTGATGGGATTTGACGCAATTTGTCTCGTTTTGTCTCCATTTTGGCTCAATTCAACTCTATTCGACTCTGTTCTACTCTAGTCTACACTATTCTGCTCTGCTCTACCCTTTTGTACTCTATTCTTTCTATTCTCTTGTGCTGTGTTCAATTCTATTCTACGCTATCGTATCCTACCCTACTCTAATCTATTCTACTGGATTTGATTCCTCACATTTCGATGCGATTCGGCTCAAATCGGCTCCATTGCACTCCATTCATTCCCCTTTGGCTCAGATCAGTTCGATTCAGCCTCTATCAGCTACATTCAGCTCTAGTCGGTTCTATTCGGCTCTAATAGGCTCTGTTCAGCTCTGTTCAGTTCTATTAGACTCTAGTCAACTCTATTATCTGTTTTGACTCCATTCGACTCCATTCAACTCCATTCTACACCATTCTACTCCATCCTACTCTATTCTTCTCTATTGTATTGTATTGTACTCTAGTCTATTCTAATTTATTGGATTTGATTTGACTTGCAACGATGGGATTCAATGCAATTCGACATGATTTGGCACGATTCCACGGTATTCAGAGCCATTCGTCTTGATTTCTATCACTTCAGCTCTTTTTGGCTCTATTCGGCAATATTCAACTCTATTCTACTCTACTCTATTCTATTCTTTCAGTTCTGTTTTGTTCTATCCTGTTCTGTTCTACTGCATTCTATCCTACCCTACCCTAACTGACCCTACTGTAATCTGTTCGATTCTATTGGACACGCTTGAACACGATCCGAACTGATTCGGGTCGTATCGGCTCAACTCAGCTCCTTTCTGCTCCATTAGACTCGATTCGGTTCTACTCGGCCCTTTTCCACTCTATTCAGCTCTTTTGAGCAGTATTTGATTCTAGTCTACTCTACTCTTTCTGTTCTATTCTACTCTATTCTATTCTACCCTACCCTACCCTAACCTTACCTGCCCTACACTAATCTATTTGATTCAATTCGACACAATTCAACTCGATTCAACATGATTCACCTCGAATTTGGCCAATTCGGCTGTATTCAGCTGTTTGGCTCTATTCAACTCGATTTGACTCTGTTCTACTGTACTCGACTCTACTTAATTCTATTCTATTCTTTCTATTGTGTTCTGTTCTGTTGTGTTCTAGTCTAACCTCTCCTACCCTACCCTCCTCTACTCTAATCTATTTGATTCGATTCAATGCATTTTGACGCGATTCCATGTGATTAGGCTTGAATCGGTTTGACTTAGCTCTATTTGGCTTGAATCGTGTCAATTCGGCTCTATTCTGCTCCATTCAGCATAATTAGGCTTGATCCAAACTTATTCGGCCCTGTTCGGCTCTATTCAACTCTTTTCTACTTTATTCGTCTCTGTTTGGCTCCATTCCACTCTGTTCGACTCCATTCTACACTATTCTATTATGTTCTACCCTACCCTACTCTAATTTATTCAATCGTATTCTTCTGTGCCCTACCCTACCGAATCCCAGCAAAACCTTCACTACTCTAATCTGTTCAATTTAATTTGATTCCATTCAATTCGACCCGATTTGACACAACTCGATGGGATTCGGTGAGAAAAACACAAGATCCGACGGGTTTCGGTGGGATTTGATGGAATTCGACGTGATTCAATCCAATAGGATGCGATTAGGTGCGATTTGGCTCGATTTAGCTAGGCTCATTTTGTTTGTCTCTATTTGGCTCGTTTCAGCTCCATTCAGCTAGAATCTGGTCGATTTGACTCGATTTGGCTCGATTCGGCTCTATTCAGCTCGATTCAGCCCTATTTGGCCCTAACCGGCACTATTCGCCTCTGTTCAACTCTTCTAATCTATTCATCTCTGTTCAACTCCATTAGACTTCATTCCACACCATTCTACTCCATTCTATTCTATAGAACCCAACCCCACCCTACCCTATCCTAATCTAGTCTGTTCTTTTCTATTCTGTTGTATTCTATTCTCATTTTCTATTTTCTCAATTCCATCCTATGCTACTCTACCATACCTCACACTAAACTAACCTACCCTGACCTATGCTGTTCTATTCTATATTCTCTGTTCTACCGTATGCTACCCTACCCTATGCTACCCCACTATACCGTACCCTACTACTTAGGGGTACTCAATAAGGGTACCAATTAAGGTTACTAGTTCAAGTAAGGGTACTACTTAAGGCAAGAGTATTAATTCATGTTACTAGTTCAGGCCAGGGTACTAGATAAGGGTACTAGTTAAGGCAAGGAAACTAGTTAAGGCTACTAGTTAAGGCAAGGGTAGTAGTTGAGACTACTAGTTAATGCAAGGGTACTAGATAAGACCAGGGTACTAGTTAAGGATACTAGGTAAGGCAAGGGTAATAATTAAGTGCACTAGTAAGGCAAGGTCACTTGTTAAGACTACTAGTTAAGGCAAGGGTACTAGTTAAGTGTGCTAGTAACTCAAGGGTACTACTTAAGACTACTAGTTAAGGCAAGGGTACTAATTAAGTCTACTAGTTAAGGCAAGATACTAGCTCAGGGTACTAGTCAAGGCAAGGGTACTAGTTAAAGCAAGGGTACTAGCTAAGACTACTAGTTAAGGCAATGGTTCTAGTTCAGATTACTAATTTAAGGTACTTGTCAAGGTTAGTTGTCTAGGCTACTGATCCATGCCACTGGTCTAGCTGACTAGTCCAGCTTACTAGTCTAGGCTACTACTCTAGCCTTCTCTTGTCTACTCTAGTCTAGTTTCGTCTACTCTAGTCTACCCTATCATAAACTACCCTACCCTAACCTGTTCTAATCTATTCGCTTTGATTCTATTCAAAGCATTTCGATGCGATTGGACGCGATTATGCTTGAATCGGCTCGATTCGGCTCGATTCGGCACCATCAGCTCGATTCAGCTTGATTTGGATCGAATATCTTCGATTCAGCTTGTTTCGACTCGATTCGGCTCGATTCAGCCTTATTAGGCCCTATTGGCTCGATTCGACTCTTTTCTACTCTATTTTTCTCTATTCAACTCCATTTGACTCCATTCTACTGCATTTTACTCTATTCTGTTCTACCCTACCCAACTCTAATCGATGCTAATGGATTTGATTCGACGCGATTCAAAGCAATTCGACTCGATTCGTCTTGTTTCGTTTCTATTTGGCTCTATTTGGCTAGAATTGGCTCTATTCAGCTATATCCTGCACTGTTTGACTCTATTCGACTCATTTCTACTTTACCGCTCTCTGCTCTACCCTACTGTACTATATTCTATTCCTTCTATTCTGTCCTGTTCTATTCTAGTCTACCCTCCCCGCCCAACCCCTACCCTTCTCTAATCTATTTGATTCGATTCGATTCGACGCATTTCCACGCGATTCGACGCGATTAGGCTTGAATCAGCTCGATTCGCTTCGAATCAGCTCGATTTGGCTCCATTTCACTCCATTCGGCTCGATTTGGCTCGAATTGCATCGATTCTGCTGGGTTAGGCCTTCTTTGGCCCTATTCGGCCCTATTCTGCTCTATTTGACTCTTTTCTACTCTATTCATCTCTATCCGTCTCTTTTCGACTCCATTCTATTCCTTTCCACACCATTCTACACTATTCTCCTCTATTTTATTCTACCCTTCCCTACCCTAATCTATTCTAATTGATTCGATTGGATTTGACCTGATTCGAAGTAATTCAAAGCAATTCGTCTCATTTTGTCTCCATTCGCCTATGTTCTGCACTATTTAACTCTATTCTACTCTACACTATTCTGTTGTATTCTTTCTATTCTGTTCTGTTCTCTCCTATTCTGTTGTACTCTATTCTATTCTACCTTACCCAACCCTACTGCACCCCACCCAAGCCTACCCTACTTTAACCTATTTGATTCAATTCGATTCAGTTCAACGAGATTTGACAGGATTCGACGAGGTCTGAAGGCATTCGAAGGGATTCAAAGAGATTTGACGAGATTCCATGTGATTCAACGTGATTTAGCAGAATTCTATGAGATTTGATGTAATTTGAACTTATTCGACGTGATATGATGCAATTCGCCATGATTCGACGACGTTCAACACATTTTGACGCGATACGAAGCGATTCGACCTGGTTTGATGCAAAACAAGGTGATTCGGTGCGATTCGACATGATTCGACTCTATTTGGGGATGGTCAGTGAGAGTCTCCTTGATTCAGCTTGATTAGGTGCGATTTTTCGACTGTACGCTGCTCCATTCAGCTCTATTCATCTCTATTTTCTCTATTCTGCTCT